>NC_025993.2:175067265-175207988 GCF_000442705.2 Elaeis guineensis | reverse complement strand
CTGTTGGAATCTAATGATTATAATCTTATATATTGTTTTTCTTATGGTCCATGATTCCTGCAGTAGTTGATTGAAATCTTTAAACATTCTTGTGTGTGAATAAATGACTAATAGCAGAACAATTTACTGGCTTACAGGAACAATAGAGATGGCGATGTCACCATAAAGATACTGTACTGTGGGATCTGCCACTCAGACCTTCATTGCATTAAGAATGAATGGACAAATGCCATCTATCCAATTGTCCCAGGGTTTGTACCTCTGAACACCAACAAACTTTTTTTATCCATAAACCATAATACAACCTTTCTCTGATACTCATTTAGATGAATTTAGAGAGAATGAAAAATGCACATTTTGATTATTTTTTGCTGAAAGACAGGATTGTCTTTCAATGATACAGTTGCAATTGTTTGAAGCTTGTGGTTGTTCTTTACTCCATACTAGCAGGAAGCTTCTACCCATGGTGCTGCACCCGCTTCGGAATCTTAGAAATTTGCTTCTGTACCTGCTTCCTAAGCACTTCCAATTCTTATTTTTGTTTGAGAGACCTGCTTTTGCGCACCCGCATCTGCAGCTAAATCTGCTCCTGCAACCAACCCACTTGCTGGTAACTATGCTGGCTGTGAACTGCTTTATTCTATTCAATATGATATGATCAGAGTCGACCTTATTTAGGATGAGAGACAGGTGACTTGTCAGCATTGGAGCCTTGCCATAACCACTGCATATCGAAGGACGCCAAACACTTTTGAATGCTTGCAGCAGAAAACAGGACTTGGAGCACCGAACAGTAGTACCAGTATGTTGGTGTTATACTAAACAAGCATCATAAAGTCGTCTTAGCTCATGCAAAATTTTGTTAACATGATAAAATCTTTTGTTTCAATAGTTGATGCATGTACTGGCTAATAATTATCGCAAGAATCTGGTTGATTACACATGTAGATGTAAAGTGTGGAGATCTGGCCTATTCTGTGGCAAGCGCTCATTAGTAATGATGTCGTGGTCTTCATCTTACTATTGCTATTGCAGTCTGGCCTGCATGGAGTATCATTGCACTCATCCTTAATTAGGGAAGCATAAATTTTCCATATTGCTTCCTTTCAACAACATTCACATAAGTACAAAAAGATATTCACCATGCACAGTGCAACCATTTGATAGACATCACCCATACACCTGAAAACACATGAAGATTTACAAAAGAACTAACTGTGCAGACATGAGATTGTTGGTGTCGTTACCGAAGTGGGGAGCAATGTACAGAAGTTCAAGGTTGGAGACAAGGTGGGGTGGGCGCTTGGTTAATTCTTGCCGTTCTTGTGACAGCTGCAAACACGGTTTCGAGAACTACTGTGCCAGATTCATACTTACATACAATGCCATCGATACCGATGGAACGATGACCTATGGAGGGTACTCTGATACGCTAGTCGTCGACGAGCATTTCGTTGTGCGGATCCCTGACACCATGCCCTAGACAAGTGTGCCCCACTGCTTTGTGCTGGCATCACTGTATACAGCCCATTGAAGTATTTTGGACTCAATGAAGCAGGGAAGCATGTTGGGGTGGTCGGCCTTGGAGGGCTCGGCCATGTAGCTGTGAAGTTTGCCAAAGCCTTTGGAGCGAAGGTCACAGTGGTTAGTTCATCCCCTAAGAAGGAGAAGGAAGCAATTGAAAATTTGGGAGCTGATGCCTTCATTGTTAGCAGTAACCCAAGCAAATGCAGGTAAAATAGCAATTCTAAATACAATGGCCGCAGCCACCAACACTTGTATCAGTAAAGTAGCAATTCTATGTCCGAAGTCCGCGGCCACCAACACTCGTATCTTACTCTTGAATGTTTTGTTGTCCTGTTAGGCTGCCATGGGGACAATGGATGGCATTATCGATACAGTGTCTGCTGTCCATCCCCTCACGCCATTGCTCTCTCTGCTGAAGGCCCAGGGCAAGATGATCATGGTGGGTGCTCCAGAGAAGCCACTGGAGCTACCAGCTTTCTCTTTGATCATGGGTAAGTAAAGTGCTGATTCTCCAATGTGTTGTAAGATTGCTGGTTTGTTTGTTTTACTTGTTGGCCTTTCGATGAAATGAATTGCATGGATCTGCCTATAGGAGGGAAAATTATAGCTGGGAGTTGCATTGGAGGAATGAAGGATACCCAGGAGATGTTGGACTTCGCTGCAAAGCACAACGTAACAGCAGAGATCGAGCTCATCGGTATGGATTACGTGAACAAGGCAATGGAGCGACTTGCCAAGGCAGATGTCAGATATCGATTTGTCATTGATATCGCCAACACCTTGACCACTGCGTAGATTTGGGGTTGCAAAGATAGCTATATACCATTATTTAGGACTTTCTGGTTGCTTTTATAATTTCTTTCCATGTAGTTGGATTGTTGTTGGTTATTTTATCCTAAGTTTGTCTTACCGCATCGTATCTTTGTTATCCGAGATTGTGGGAGAAGCTGCTGTTTAATATGAAGTTCTGTTCTTAATGCATTGAGAATTAAATAATATATGGTGTGTCATTCAACATAGACTTGATGGGCTCCGCTTGTTTTGACCTATTATTAGAAGTCAAGGCAGTAGATTGTCATATAATTGCTTGAATGGGGTGCATTCTACATTGTTTGCAAGAAAAATCCTGATAGCTATGGTAATGCGTATATTCAGGGTGAGAAAAAGTATGGTCTGCCCAGGATAAGAATCTTATTACATCTTTTTAAAAAAAAGAAAAGAAAATTAGAGATCAGCTTAGATTTTAAGTGTGGAGTTGGTCTCTTGAGGTTGTGAAAGGAATTTGATCTGAGCCAGAGTTGATACTCTAATCTTCTTTAAAACTTAATTTGCTGCTTGCAACTCTTTTCATGTAATGTCTATTGGCTGCTAAAACCGTCACAGTCCAAGACCACACTGAAGAAGGTTGGTTAGAAAGTATTATTTGAGTTTTTCTGATATTGTATAAGTATCTAAGGTCTCTCTGGAGAATAATCGATGTAGGGTTAAACACATGTCCACACGCATCCTCCTTCGTTTTAAGTCTGATATTCTCAGCAAGCAAAGAGGCTGAATCTATTTAAATTCAATCATAAATATCACGATCAACTTACAATCAATTCAAATGAACTTATGCTGTAATTTTTTTTAGTTCATATAGGTCATGAGCTGCATTCGTTCTGATACTATTTATCACAATCTAGAATTTCACTCAAAAAACTAATCGGAAGTTATTATTTAAATTTCTTAATTTATATAAATATTCTAGATTTCTCCAATGAATAATCCATGTGGGATTAAACACACGCCTACATGAATCTTCATAAAAACTATGGTGGCTCCGTTATTATTGTTGATTTTGGAGAAGTACCTCTTTTTTCTCTTTAAGATCAGTGTCAGTTTTGATATAGTCCCTAAATCTTATGCTCTTTTCTCTATAATTGTTCCTTGTCATGGTTGTGTACAAGTCAAATTTCGCTGCTGGAATCTCTGTTATTGTTCCGTGAGCTTGATGGGCACTCTCACTGTTCTAATTAATTTGCAGACTTCTAACAGGCTCGTTGTGACATCATTTTAATACTTTCAATTCTGAATGACGAGTAAATATTCGTTGCAACGGTGATACCATATCAAACTTATAACAACCTAATCAAAAATCGAAAATCGATGGGATAGTATAAGATATCATCACGGGAATCGGTGAAATACATGGTAATCAATGAAATGCAAGCGTTCTCATTAGGTTGTGATAAATTTGATGTGGAATCACCGTTGCAACAAATTTTTTTTCATAAATGTCGACTATGATAACAACCATAATTTTCTCCAGCCACAACTTTGCAACCAGACCCTGCATACCACCGCTGTCAACTTATGATTTTGATAGTGATTTTTTTGAATTTTCATTGACTAAAAGAGGTAGCCTTTTCACCTAGCACTTCAGTGATGACTTTATGGCTTGACAAACAATAGCCTCCAAATCCTGACCAATAAAAATGTGCCATTATCCAATAAGCATCTTTCAATTGCAATTGAAAAAAAAAAAAGCTTCTTTCAGTGACTGGTCTTAGAGAGTTACTCGTCAAAGAAAAATATTTCTTTGCAGACAAGGAGACTTTGTAAGGTATTCTTGCGAGAAAAAAAATGCTAGGGTCTGCCCATGCGTAACGAGTGAATTAGTATAACCCATCGAGATTAGTCGACGAAAGGGGGTGGCTGAATTAATATTTGAATTGCCAAGCCAACAACTTATGTCGGTCAGAGAAATTTTCATGCGCATGATGTAACGGAATTTTCTTCACAACTTGGTTATTCTTACTTTGCTATATATAGCATTTTTGTGTGTTCTTGACGAAGAAAGGAAGCAGTCGATGGGGAAAAACAAAAGAAGTTTAGGTTAATCTTCCTTTCGGTAGAGTTGTCTATTTATGTTAAACAATAATGCAAACAGTCCATATAGGTGAAGTAAAACATGAAAATGATGGGTAAAAGCATTCCAACTAAAACTTTCAGAACTGCAGTGATGAAGTTTGCTGCAGATCCTTCAGTCTGTTTGCCACTCCTCTGTCAGGAGTGGCTTGCATCCAATTCAACAATTAGGGAAATATTACATATGTCCAAAATCACCAGGTGAGATTTACTGATCTTGGTGGGTAACCTGTTGATCTAATCCATGAAAGAAGAGGAGTTTTTTTCCTTCCAAAAGATCTCTCTGCGACCTTCCAAAAGTTGCTCTTAATTAAATCAATGGAAGAGTAGATGAATCCGGTCAGGGGTCGACTCATGTGATCTCTGAGGGAACAAGCTGATTCAGTTTGTGGAAAGTTTGCTTTGTATCTTGAGCAAGTTTAGGTCAAAGCTGCGCCAAGATCAAATGGGATATGGCCCAACCAACTACTTCGAATCGATCCTCTGCTAAAAATGGAGAGATTTCCACTCATTGCAGTTCCTGTGAGTGCAAGTGATCTCATAAGAAAGGCCGAAAGAGATTGAAGCCCGGGTGGTGGAGACCGCAACAAGAACTGCAAGAGCTTAGGATTCATTGCTCGGTGGAGATTTTACTTGCTTTGTAGGATCAGCTGCAATGATTTCTCAACTCAGCTGGTCCCATGGATCCAGCATTTCTTTTAGAGGAGACTTTCCACCAAATATGGCTTACGGGGGGTACACGGCTTATTGGTACATGCATGCAAAAGTCCCTAATATGAACAAGCATAAACAACTTCTTCCATGTTCTTTCTAATGATGGTCATGAAACCACCACCATTCTTTGGGCCACCAAATTGCAAATGTTCCATATTGCCACTGATAGGATATGATGTGTGGTAATGATCTAGCTTCGCAAAGAGGAGTTCTTCAGCTCCTAAAGAAAATAATGTTATATGTTACATTTGCGGCTTTAGAGTCCAACAAGCATCTTCTAACAAGTAATCTCACATGTTACTCGAGGCAAACTTGATGACATTTGTGAAAAATAAACACAACACATTTTCGGTGGTGACTTGTCCAAGTGAAACTTTGCCATGTTTGTGGCTTTAGAGTCCAATAAGACTCTTCTAACAAGTAATCTCACATGTTTCTCAAGGAAGTTGTCATAATGTGCTTTCTAGGTGGAGACATTTGTATCATACAATAAAACAAATGGATTGCTCATGTGCATTTATTGTTATGTGATGTTTGGAGAGCGATGAGGGGATGAGAGAGTACTTTTTCTTAGACATTTGATATGTTGATCAGGAGACAAACAGTGGTGTTGCTTGGATCGCCTCTGTTGTTGTGGAGTGCAGGAATGAGGTTTGTGGACTGATGCTCAAAGCGCTCCTTTTATCTTCTTGTGATGTTTTGTTTTCTGCCTTTGTAGTTACATTCACATTAGAGTTATATGATTACCTTGCTTTATCCAAAAAAAAATGGATAACTGCCTATGCAATTGAAGTGTATGATTAGCTTGCTTTATCTCAAAAAAAAAAAAAAAAAAGGCAACTGCCTATACAATTGAAGTAAATTAATCACCAAGAACAAACAGATTAAATGAAGTCCAAATAGAATTTCAATTATAAACCCTCAAATTTGCCACCCTCCGATTGGCTGTGGCTTGCCTTGAATTCATCCTTAAGAAAAATATTCCACGTACCCAACGTGATATTCAAATGAGCCCACTTCCTTCCATGCTCCAAGTTGGTTGGACATCTCGGTGACATATACTTGGCCTACACAAGTTAACAGATTTAATGAGTCTGGTAGGATTATTTGTGTGTCAACTTCCTGCCACCAAGACTCCATTCACAAGCACCAAACTTGATCCTATATTCTATATGGTTGATTGTTTAGCCTGAACAAATACTTTTTGTGCACCACATGCGATGCAATAAAATTGATGTGGAGTACACTGTGCCATCCTATTGGATTGCGTAGCTTTCGCTTTCCAATACTTATTAAATATTTACAGTTTTACTTTTTGGTTTAAAATTTTGCACGATGAAAATATCTCTCTGTTCTGAAAAAATTATGACATCTCGTGGCTTATTATGGCATTCCATGACCTGTTATGATATCCTAAAGATATATTATGACTTCTTAAAAATAGAAAGTCATAAGGAGAGAAAAATATTTTCGTCATTGAAAATTTTATAATTTTCATAATTTTTTTAAAACAGAAAGATATTTTCGTCATTCAAAATTTCAAACCAAAAAACAGAACTGGCGTATTTAATGAACGTTGGAAAGCATGGCTATATGGTCCGATGAGAATGAGCGGTGCACTGTTGTTGTATTGCATACGGTGCATAAAAAATTACTTTGAAGAAAAATGTAACCAAAAAAAAAAAAAAAGAGCCACCGAACCGAAACTTTCTATGCCACATATCATGGCTGCATATGAGAATTCCTATTATAAATCTGATTCGTTGAAGCTAAGTTGCACACAACACAATGGTGCATCAGATCTCACGGCACCCACCATAATCATTTTTTTGACCATGTTATCACTAGTACTGTCAAAATAGGCTGGCCCGGCCTGATCCAACTCACAAGGGCCTTAAATTTGATGGGTCAGACCGGACTAGATCCAGCCAAAAAATGAGACACAATATAGCTGGCCCAACCCTATTCTTTTAGGGCCGTGGGCCGGGCCGGACCAACTCATAGTCTTTGAACTTCAAATGATTGAAGAGTGAAGAGTAAAAAAAAGAGAGGCAGAGAGTCCGAGAGAGGGAGAGCCTCGAGCGATCGAACCTGAAGAGTAGAGAGAGATCGAGAGAGCCTAAGGGGAGGCTGGAGGTGGCATGGATCTGACTCGAAAAGTGGAGAGACCGAGAGAGCCTGAGGAGGAAGAGCCGCGGTCGGATTTGACTCAGAGGTGGTGGTGCCTCGAGCGGTCAAGCCTGGAGAGTGGAGAGAGATCGAGAGAGTCCGAAGGGAGGCAGCACGGATCTAACTTGGAGAGTGAAGAGACCGAGAGAGCTCAAGGAGGAGTAGGAGCTGTAGCTGGATTTGACTCAGAGGTGGTGGTGCCGACGACAAGGAGAGGGAGAAGGAGACGGTTCATCCAGAGGTTGGATGGAGGGGCATCCAGAGGCGGAAGGGAAGAGAGGTCGGAGGAGGATCACCTGGAGGTTGGATGGAGGGGCGTTCATCGGCTAAAGAGAGAAGGGGGGCAGCATATCTTGATTTGTGATCAGACTCGGAGGCCGGAGGCAGCGGCACCGACGATGAGGAGGAGGAGGGAGATCTGTAGAGTTGTAAGGCGAAAGGAAGAGAAACCGGCAGAGACGGTCATCCTGTTGGTCTGTAGCAGCGACCGACGATGTGAGGCAGCGAGGCTCAGGAGTCAGAAATTAAAAAATAATTTGTTTTAAGCTTTTTTTTTAAAGTTTTCATAGCCCATCCGGGCTAGTCCGGTTTAACCCATATTAGCCTTTGGGCTGATGTGGGGTGAGCCAAATAGGTCCGATTGTTATTTGGACTATTCATATGGTAGCCCAGCGCACCCATTTACAGGATTGGGTCGGGCCGGCCCTATGGGTCAAACCTATTTTGACAGCTCTAGTTATCACGGGCTTTTTAAGTATAAAGTTGATGAGATGGGACGTAGCACCAACCCAAATAACCTAATAGATTGCAACCACCACCAACCCACCACCACCATCCCTCGTGGAAATTAAAAACACAAGCATAAAATAGCATCACACTTCTCTCTAAGAGAGTCTTGGTGTGCGGTTATATCTGAGCAAATGGCAATGGATCAGAAATGGATTAGATTGGCCAATATCTATATCCATCTTATAATGAAAAATCCCAACCTCATGTCCATTCCATATCCATCTCAGATCAGATCGGTTCTATTCTGATTAAGTAGAGATAAAGATCGAAACAGATCGGATAGATTAGAGGGATTGGATCGGATCAGATATATATAAATATTATAAAATAATTATAATTTTGAAAGAGAGATAAATATTAAGATTATATCAGATGGGATTTAGGATAGGACATATCATTATCCATATTCAATCCGAACCTCCTTCAAATAATTTTTCTAGAATCCATATCTACTCCAGTTCTAATCGAATCGAATAAAATCCATCCCATTGAGATCGGATCAGGTTAAGTCGGGTATCTTGCGGGTCAACTAAAATTGCTTTTCCTATCTGAACATCAGACGTGGGGTATGCCTACCAAACACCGCTAGACTACTTAGGGCTACATAAACTATATTTTTAATGTGGGGTAATCTAGAGATTACTAAGCTATGTTTTTTTAAAAAAAATCTAAATTTCCTATCCTTCTTCTTGTCACGTTGAGTAGGCAACCAAGGCTACATTTTGAAAGTCTGAATGGAAGATTACCGGCGTGAGTTGGAAGTATTTTTAAAAATATTCTAACTTTTCTACTTTTTTTCTTTTTTCTTCTCCGAAGATGATGGAGGCTTTATTTGAAATTTTATGATACACAGTGTTTAATTTGGAATTTCTTTTCTTACAGCCAATTAGACCGTAGTCTTACAATATATGCCGAGACATACAAGATTTAGACAATTAGTCTGGCTAACTAAAATGCTGCTCCATAAAATGGAGAAAACAAATATCAAGGTGTATATAGTTTCACCATTAGCTCTGCGGTAATTTATTTTCAAGTAGATCTTAGACTTGGTGATGTCTACCGATATGGAATTTAGCATAAATTTCTTTTGACTAGCCAACCTAATGGTCTGCTAAGTAGGAAATAGATATATATATATATAGGATTTTAATGCCATCTAAATTGGGATCGACCAAAACATATTTGCTTCTTTTAAGCATTGGTTACGCTCTCTGGGACATCTAAATAAGGGTGTCTTGGCTAAAATATCATGGATTAACCCAATTAAGCGTGATAAGTAGGGCTGGAAAGGAGTCGGACTGGGTCGAACCACACCCCTATCCAAATTCGATCTGAAATATTTTTCGGACTTTAGATCGAACTTAGGCCCGAAAATATTTTAAAATCTAAGACCCGAGCTCAGTTTGAATCCAATTAGGTAGGTCCGAGTCCGGGCCCAAAATCCAGCCCAAACCCTCTCCCTCTGCTCCAATTTGAGGAAATAAAGAAGACCAACAGTGCTGCAGTTGGAAAATGAGCAGTGATTGAAAAACAATGGTATTTTGTCAATCAAATACCCTTATTTCTTAAGGAGTTCGGAGCCCCAAGCCTAACTTAAGTTAGGTAGGTAAGCTTAACCATCTTTTATAATAATAAAAGATTATATTTATACCGTCAGCTTGGATTTGAATTTTGAACTTGCAGTTAGACTTAGGCCAAACCAATGTTAGACCCGAGCCCCATCCAAAAATGAAATGGACTCTATATCTGAATTCAAATGTGATCTGATTTTGTTCGGACCTAACCCGAAGCCTGACCCGTAGACGGGCCGGCTCGAGCCCATTTCCAACCATAGTGATTAGCGTTACTCTTAGTCTGATTATATATATATATATATATATATATATATATATATATATATATATATATATATATATATATATATATATATATATATATATATCATCTCTCTTCCTCTATATCTTCATTTTTAAATATTTAATTATTTTAAATAAAAGTTCATAAATAATTGGATTAGAGAGACTAACTTCTCTCACTACTGTACGTTAACATCTATCTACCGCATTTGTTGTACTTTGAGAAATTGATTGCATGTTCATAACCTAAATTGCTTACTTTTGATTGCAATAAATAAATATGCATAATAAAAAATTAATTAGATGGATTAATTAATTTTACTTATATCATAAATTAATTAGTTTTAAAAGTCTTGTTTGGATTCATGGGGGACAACAAAATTAGTTGCATGAGAATAACTACCCAACTAGGGACTCCTACCATGCGCTTTTTGGAAGTATCACAGGTACAGATTTATGTACCCCATATGTTTTTAGCCATTGTCTTTTCGGGCGAATTTGGCTATTATCATAATCTATTGTTGGACACCTGTGCCTTGCCTGGGCTTGTAGCAAACTATTCCTCTCTCTCTTTCTACCAGAAAAAAACTATTTGTCTCTCTCTTATTAACCTTTTCTTTTTTTTTTTTTGTTAATCTTTTCTATGTGATTCGACCTTTGTTTCATTTTCCATCAAGTAACTCTCCATCCACGTCTCAGGAGCTTTTGTTAATCCAATAATTATGTGTCTGCGCGAGTGCGCGGGGGGGGCGTTTTTTGGGTGTGGTTGTTAGGGTGCTGGGAATGGACTTATTATTCCTGGCCTTTTCTTCTTAAGATTTGAATTTTTAACGCTTCGTCTCGGGGGAAGAAGAGTCCGTGGGTTTACGAGATATTTTGGCAAGTCAGCTTGTACGGAGGAGGCATAGCGGACACCATAACGTCTGCCGGTAGCATGAGATAGTTCTTCGTTCAGTGTCCCGAATTTATAACCTTAAAATAAAATTTATGATGTAATATAAATTTTGATTTTATATATAAACTTTTATTAGAAAATTTTTTTTATATAATTAATTATATCAATGATAAACTAAAGTTTTCTTCCTCTCCATTCTTTCTCTTCTCTAGGGCTATAAATTGATCGGGTTAACTCATGACCCGACCCACTTAGACTCGATTCGATCCATTTTAAAAAATTCATAGGGTGGAGTTGGATTCTAAAATGAAACATATTTTATTTTTTAAAATGAATCTAGATTTATTGAATTCGGACCAAACATGACTTGATCCAATATGTTTAATTTTATGGGTTAATTTAGATCTTATGTTCAACAATCCGACCCGAGCTCTCTATAATGTGAATCGAACACTATTACCATTGGTTGTAGCTCCATGTCCAATGAATGCACCTTATGGCATTATATCTGTGGTCTAGGCATTATTGTGCACATGTTTTGATTTTGTGCATTCTATGAATCTAATTAGAGAAGTTTTAGAAAGTGACTTGAAAGTAGAGAGTAATAATTGGGTCGAATCAGATCGGATCGATGCTAGTTAGATCAAAAAATCATCAACCCAAATCCAACATATTTATTAAATAGGTTAAAAATTTAGACTTGAATCCAATCTATTTATTAAATAGATGACCCAACCTAACCCATTTATTAAACAGTCAAATTAAGTCAAACAAGTTAAATAAATTTTTAATAGGTTAAACAAGTTGAACAATTCAGGTTAAATGGGTCAGAATCAAGCTAAGCAGGATTTAAACATACTAAACAGATCTTAGATGGGTTAAATTGATTATCTAACTTAATTCAATCTGAATATTAAATAAATTAAATATGTTAGATATTTAAAATTTAAATATGATCTAATATTAAATAGATTAAATGAATTAACTTATTTATGATCGAAATCTACTTATGACAGATCCAACACAGATTGGATCGTATTTTGTTGGCTTTACTTGAAAGCCATGATGTGCACAATTTGATGGTATAAAAATTTTAAGCATGTTTTATATATTCTTCATCGTGTTTTTTTGTAGTTTTTGAGATATTGATACTGCGGAAAGCGGGCAAGACCACTTCCATTTCACCCGCAAGATACCATGGAAATCTTGAACATAATTGTTGCAATGACAAGGTTATGATGGTGGTGATTGTTTGTTGGCCAAAGGTTAGAAAGATCTCAAAATTTTCAGTGAAGAGAAGTAGACAGGATTATAGATCATGAACATAGTTAAAAGATGAGTACAATATTATTTTATAATTATAGATTTAAATTGAAATTAGATTTGATTTAGATTTGAATTTTTCGGATTGGAGTTAGGTTATATATGGATCCATCTTGACCTAAATGATCTTTTGAGGAAAAATTTTTGTTGATAGATCCGACACAATTCAATTTTTTATTGGATTAGATCTGAATCTAGCATTAGAATTGATTAAGAAATCAGATCAGATTGGGATCATTCATGATCCAATTTGATCAAATTCATTTGTACTCCTATTTTTTCTATCCTTACTTTATGAGTTCATATTTTTTTCATCAAAATAATAAAATTTTTATTATCAAAATATTATATTAATCATTATAATTATAAATTATTTATATCAATAAAAAATTATTGAAATTTAAAATAAAAATTTATTTGGATTTAAGATGAATTTAGAATTTGCATCTTAGATGTTCGCTATTTAAATCCAATTAGATACATATTTTATAAATTATTATTAATTATAAAATATTTAAAAATTAATATATATTTAAATATCTTTAAAATTATTAAAATTTATCCAAATTTGAAATAAATTTGAAATATACTTCACAAAAACCACTCCGAAGCTATTTATAAATATATTTTATACAAATTTTTATGTATTCTTAAAATTAAAAATAAAAATTTATTTAGATTTGAAATAGATTTGCAATTTATCCAATTATATATGTATTTTATACATTTTTATACAGAAATATATAAGATTCAAGCACCAAATTGCATGATGGCCTGACCACTACCTTAACCCACAAGTCAGAATTTGCACTGTTTTTCATATTGATTGATAAAATAGATATACCATTTATATTTTGATAAATAAATACCCCACACAAAGGCGAGCTCTCCTGTTCGGCCCTCCAAGCCGCCCACCCGATCGGAACTCATGTGAAAAAACAGGGGAAAGCAAAGGAAAAATCAACAAAAACAAGGGAAAGACGGAAAAAAAAAAAAAAAAGGTAAGGCCTTTTCCCCTTCTTCCCCTTGTTGTTTTAATTCCGAGGAAAGAGAGGGGCCAGTAGGGCAGTTGGAGAGGCGGAGGAGGTGGAAGAGGGGAGGGTGGTTCGTCCCCTTGTTATTTTAATTCCGAGGAAGGAGAGGGCCCAGTAGGGCAGTTGGAGAGGCGGAGGAGGGGAGGGTGGCGGCGGGGGAGGGGGAGGAGGAGATGGCGCGGGCGAAGAGATATCCTATAGGATTTGGGCCATTCCCATCCTTTCCAAGAAGTTTCTCGAAATTTTATTTTCTTGAAAATATTTGTCTCTCCCTGCTCTACGCCTCCTTCGAAACCCTAGCTACCTATCCCGCTTCGGCCCCGTCGCCGCCGCCATCTCCGACAAGCTCTCGTCCAGCCGCCCCCTCCGACCACCGTGTCCCTTCGCGAACCCGCTCTAATCATCCGCACCACGCCCCTCTCCAGGCCACCTCTCCTCCCTCCGCTCCGTCCTTCCCCACACATTTCCTTCTCCCTCTTCTTCTCCCCCACCCAATTCCCCCCGACAACTCTATCTATCTCTCTTGTTGTTGTTGTAGTTTAAAAGAACTCTCTCTTTTTGGATAAAAACGATAAAATTTGCAAGAATCCTCACTGGTTTAGTTGAAAACCGTAACGATTGCGAGGAGACCTGCGTACACGGTACTGAGGTTCTTTCTCTGTGGGAGCATCCAAATCCAAGCGATCTGTTGGTTGAATTGAAAGATTGTTTCTTAATTCGAAATTTTCCTTTGTTTTCAGGTAGTTGTCGATGTGATGGGTGTAACAACCTGAGAGAGAGAAAATTTTGGTGAAATTTGTTGTTTCTAGGGTTGCAAGAAGAGGAAAGGGACCAGCTTCGAAAGATGGAGAAGCATAAAGAGAAAAAGAAAAAGGATAAGAAGGCAGACAAGAGCAATGCCGTCGAACAAAATAAAGACATTGAAGCAGATGCTAGGGATGTCAATAAGGATAATGCCTTGGAGGAAGTTAAAGTAGCTTCAATGAAGCATGAGAAGAAGAAGAATGGATGTTTCAAGATTGAGGATGATCAGACTGTTATCGATGGAAGGGGTTCTGATGGGCAGGAGAGCAGGACTGATGTGGAGAAGGATGAGGAAGAGGCTCAATTGGATTTAAGGAAGGATAATAAGAAGGAAAAGAAGAAAAAGAACAAGAGAAATAATGAAAAAGAGGATGGCATTTCTTTTCTTCAGATTTGCTTCATAAAGGACTTGATGGTATGAACGACAATGGTGAGAAGATTGGTGACAAGGGAAGAGATAAGGGGAAGAAAAGAGGGGAAAACAAGAATAATGAAATGGATGAATGTGCACTGATCTGCAAGTAGACAGGAAAAAGAAGCGAAAAAAGGATAGGAGTGTGAAAGTTGGTAACTGTGCAGAATCTTTTGAAACAGATGCCACTGATGAAGTAACTGATGACAGACGGAAAAGGGCTGGAAATGTTAAAAAGATGGAATCAGCAAGGAATGCTAACCATGAGGTGGGTACAACAATAGTGGAGGATGTGAAGAAGGGAATTAGGAAAGAGGACAAGTATAAGGAGGTTTCTACATCTTCATTGGCAGCTGGTATAAATGGATCAGGTAATGGAAAACATGTCATTGCAGATGATAAAGAGCCAGGTTGCGATGAAGCATGTAAAGGTTCAAATGGAGATAAAAGAGAGAAGAGGAAAAGGACAAAGGATGGTGCTGGGTTCGAAATTGCTGAGCATGACAAAAGGAAGAGGGTCAAGCAAGCATTCAGCACAGAGGATACGGAGACTGCAGATGCTGGTGTTGATGGGAGGCCATCTACTACACTGAGAGGTGATAAGAAAATAAAGAGGAAGAAGGAAAAGAGGGATGGAGAGGACAGAAGCATAAATTTCTTGTCTGAAGGAGTCCCCAGGAGTGAAATGAATGCTGGATTTGCAGAAGATAAAGAAAATGACGGGACATCTAACATGATGGGTGGAGACATTCTGGTGATTCTAAGGCCTCTCGATCAAAGGAAAAAAACCGAAAGGTTAGGTTTTCAGGTAAAGTGGAGGTGTTTCCTCCTGCCGATGACACTGAACATGAAGAAGATGGCAAAATGCAATTAGTGCAAGGCAAGCGCTTCACTCCAGAGGAAGATAAACTAATCAAAGCTGCCATTGAAAAATATGTAGAGGTTTGTTCTGTTATGTTTTAACTACAACTTTAGCTAATCTTCTTTTCATGTTATTGCAATTAGAATTCAAGTATCTAACAGTCAATATTTTTTACCAAGTACTTGTTTTGTTTCCCTTTTAATTATTCTGTTTTCTGGAAAATCAATTTGTTTTTTTATGTGATACAAAGTCACATCACCTCCTAGTGAGAAACTTGCTGACACGATGTTAATTGTACTTTAAAGAATGAAGGCCCTGTGAGTTTTGATCCACTTTCTCTAAGATTTAATGTGAAGAGACTAACTCAAAATGCAAAATTCTTGTTTTGTCAATTGTCTAATCCTTTTCTTAAAAATTGTAAGCCTCAAACATCTCATCACCAGTCCTAAGCTTTGATCTTTTTGATTGAAGAAATTGTATGATGCATGATTGTGAGAGGGCATGTAAACAAGTTGAAAAATCTTATTTTTATGAAGGATATTACCATTTACTAGAATGGCTCGTTATACAGCTCTGTAGGATGCTGCTGAATAGGTGGATTAGGGTCTTTTTAGTGATTACACATATAATTCACTGGTACCTTACTTGCAAATCATGCAATATACAGACTGTATACACATTAATAGACTTAAATATTATTGTTTATTTCATTATTTCGGGGTCAGCATGTAACGAATAAATACTACTTTTTGTTTCAATTTTGCTTCAAGTCTCAGTCTTCTAAAATGGATGTATCAAGGGGTTGTTTACCATAGCTTCCATTCAAGTCTTCTTTCATTGGCACATATTTACCCCTTCACAAATTGTATTGAAGCCCCACCTTGACAGGCTGTGTTTGGCCTATGTTATTGTCCTGGTGCAGCTTGGGACAAGTCTCTGCAGTAATAAGAAAAGGAAGGAAAAAAGCGAGATGAAGGGAACCTTGGAATCCATAGAAGAGAGCATCAAGTTTCAAATATCAGCACTCCCTGGCAAAATCAAAAAGAAAAGAAAAAGATATAGATTCCATGAAGTGCATTATATATTTATAATTTGTAATAAGAAAGAACTAAACTAGCCTCAATACAAGTTTCATGACTTTAGGGCTTTCTAGAACCAACCTATAACAAAACTAGGGCTCTTAAGATAAACCTTATATAAATCATAGCTTTGTAGCTTAACAACTAACATTATTATACAATTACATCAATACTCAACTCAACTAAGTCTTAATCCCAAACTAGTTGGTATTGGTAGGTGGACCAACTAACCCAGTCTATAACCCATTTATTGGATGTGCAAGGTCTTATTTCAACCCAATTTTAGTTTAGAACTAGGTATATCATCTATTAAATATGTTATTTTTACTGCTCTTCCAGCTAGCATGATTTGCATTATCTGATTTAATGGGTGATTATTTTCAGATCCATCCAGTCCACTAGACTTGTGAAGTCTGATTGTGTAGTGTTTATCATCAATATATTGTGCATACATGAAATACACCATGTGTCACCAGAAATTCATCAAATCATAGAGAAAGCTCCTTTTAGTCTATTGGCCTGGTCACTGCTAATCTAGATGAACTATAGTGGTAGTGGAGGAAAAAAATCAAGATGGATGGATTTCCATAGCTTATTAGCCAAAGTCATCGACTAAGTTGATTCTCTCTTCTAGAGTCTCACTCTTGCCCGTGCTCCTAGTTCAGGCAACCAAACTTCGTATTCCTTGGGCATATTCATTATTGTCGAGGAAATCTGGATCCTCTCATTAATGTCCAGATCTTGTGCTTGGTATTTCAACTTTTTAGCTTTTAGATGCGAAGATTTAATTTTTAAAATCTTGAGGGACTTTATATTTTAAATTTTCAAAGATGAAATATAGAAGAGTGGGATCTTATTCATATCTTCAATAATTTGACTATATTCATATATGGGATCTTCATTTGACATTTTTGTCATCTCATAATTTTATTGTAATTTTGTAGGTTAGGTCCTGATTTTTATGGTTATCTAATGGAAGATGCAAGAATACGGGATACATATGATGTTCTTCTAGGATATTCCCAGTGGCAACATCATCATGGAAAGAATATAAAGTGCCGCTCTCTTACCAATTCAATGCAACTAACAGTAGGGGTTTGGAAAAATTAAGGTGATGAACTACAAAAGTAGAACAAGAAAAGAAGAAATGGGAGGATAACTTTGCAGTTCTGAGGGAGGTTTAACTTGAAATACAAGAGAAATTGTAATGAAATTCATTACAAAATAACCAATAAAACTGCATAATTTTAAATAACACTTGCATTGATATATGGAGACTCATTGACTAGCCTATGCGAGAACTTTGGTGACTTTTGGACTACGACAGTTAATATTTATTTTGATCAAGGATTTGAATATCATTGCTAGGATATGGTACCACTGATACTACCATATTGTTCTGACAGCATCCAAATGCTGTTACAGGGTGCGGGGCACTAAAATTGGCCTGGACTGATGTGTAGCAGACATCTTTCCAAGCTGATATTTGCAATGTAATTTTTGAATTAAAATTTTGGTATAGAATTAATTAAAGATAAAAATATATTATATATAAAAAAATTGGAATAGAGAGATGATCTATAGCTGTTTTAGAAGGTAGTTATATCATGCATTTAAGTAATTATCGAAATTAACAATTTCAATTGATTTATTTGGAGAGAAGGAAGCAATTTCTTCAATCCGCTCAACTTTGACCTCTTAAAAGAGAAATATTAGAAAATAAGAAAATTACAAAAGTAGGGTTCTAAGTCCTCTTTCCTTTCATTAATCAGATAATAAAACTGATCACAATCTTTTATTAGTGAGGTCTAGGTCCCCTAAATATGGATCGCGTTCTCTTCTAAGTAAAAGAGGTTACAGCTTTCCATAAATAGTTGTGGCTAGTCAAAATAATCATGTTATCCTAAAATCCCATTAGTGTTAGATCTTAACTTCTATATTAACTTTGTATTTGTCGCATTGCCTAATTTGTAGCAACCTAGGATTTCAAAGGCTTAGCTGGAAGGTATTGTTTGGATTGTTTGGCTGTATTTAAATAAACAAGATCTACCTAGTGCATAGCCAATGTGGGACTAAACGCATGCCTGCACATGTTACTTTTAGTGGTAATGTGTTCTAGAGAAAAGTGAAAAGGATGATATGTTCAAGCAGCTGCATGTGTGAGATTCTAGATTGGGGGCGGCACCAAATATATGATAACAGTGAAATCAAAACTGAAATGTAATCTTGACCGTATATAAGAAGGTTTACATAATAATAACTTTTTTCATGTGTGTATGCGATAAAATACAGATAGAAGTTACTCAATTTTGGGAAACATGTTGCCTTCGTTGTTAAGTTGTTGTGTATAACATTTTTTTTTTTTTTTTGGGATACACATTCGAACTAAGTTAGAATCATTATTGTAATTTGTTAGCATGGTATCGAAGTAGTGTCCTATCTCCTTTTTATCATCATATTCTTTTTCTTTCTTATATAACTAATGACTAAGACCACCTGAGTTTATTTAAGATTTTTCTAGAAGGAATAGATGCTTCAAGTTACATGCCATGCATGTATCGGATATGCATTTGATACATATCAAGTATTGATATCAAAATCATAAGTTCAATCCTCAGGAACAATTCAGTTAGTAGAGATTAGGAGTTGGGAAAGAATCTGGCAAATTTGTCAAAAGCTTGGAAAGAGCTTGGATGAGCTAAATTAGCATAGCAAAACAAAAACTTTAAGCTTTTTAAAATATCTGTAGTCTACTTACCTGAATACAAGCATAGGAGAGTCAAGAATAACAAATGATAGTAAAAATATTTCTGGTAGCAGCAAGATATGGAATCATTAGTTAATAACACATAAAAATATCTTAATTACTCATGAATGACTCATGAATAAATTTAAAATCTGTGCATAATTTGAGAAAAATTTGACTGTTTGTAGATTGATCCATTTATGGAGAATAATTAAGAGAATCATTCAGAGAATATTGTATCTATGCCGATACTTCTTGAATACTTCGAGGATTTGTTTTTGACATTTATGTCAAGTATCCTATTTGTTATTAAAAAAAAAAAAAACTCTGTATACTTCTCGAATATACTCAAGATACTTCCTCGATACCCCACCCCGGGCGCCCCCTTCCCTTTTCTTTTTTTCTTTTCAACAAATGTTTAGCTTTTCATGGTTGGTGGTTAATTTTGGAGTTTGTGATGCTGATTTTTGAGTAGAGAGTATGGAAGGTGATCTTGGATTTTAATGGCGAGTTTGCAGGCGTTAGTGGTATCACATAAAGAATGTATAATGTATGGATTATGTTCTTTTGTTAGCCTATCTTGTTTCACGGATGTTTTGTTACATACATACATAAAAAATACATATAATTTCGTTTTTGTATCCTTGCTGTATAATGTCATACTTTCAAGATTTAATTACCTGTCATGTTGTATTCATATATTGTATCTATGCCCAGGCTTCATAGGTTTTCTTTTTTCTTATTTTTTTTTTAGAGATATCATCTGGGAAAGGATGGTGTCCATATGATTCTCCATTATAGAAGTTATTGACAAGTCAGAAATTGTTGGCAAGAAATTGGTAAGCCTACATATTAAGTGGTTACTTCAGTTTGCCTTTTTACTCATCAAGCCATGTGAATTTTGTCCCATTTCTGTTCCTTTTTTCCCTCTTCCATATCGACCTTGTTGCCCTCTTAAATCTTCACATATATTTTAAATTATAAATCTTAATCCTTTAGTTAATTACGTCTTGTAGTCTATGTTGGGAAAGCTATAATTAGGTAGAGTATCGACCTAGTAACTTTGAAGACATAGTTAGCTAGAGCAATGGTAGACTAAGAATCTACAAATTAGCCCAATTAATTATTTCTTGATTGCTGCTCTAATTCTGCAAATTATCGATACTTCTTCCACCTGCACGAGCCTTGACAATTTATCATACAATTATTTATAATATAGGCATTTCGCATGAGCAGAGTGTCGTGACTAGTGAGATTTAAGGAACATTTATAGTTGTGCATATTCGTAGCGCTAATCAATTAATCAACAATAGTTCCTCGAGCAATAGAGATGTTATTATTATTTTATAATATAATGGGTTGTTTTTTTGTACTTTTTTTAGAGTCAATCCCCATATATACATATATTTTTGTTGGTAGGACATTGTTGTGTATATTGTCTACCCTAGATGCTTATTTTTGAATCATACGACCATTGCCCCGATGCCCAATCCTTATAAGCTTCACTCTTTTATTGCAGGAATTTGCATGTTTCTTGCTTCTTATAAGAATTTAGAAATGTCAAATTTATCTTTTATTTGTCATATCAATAAGTTATACTTACACTTGATTGTTGTTTTGTAGATAAGTCAACTACTTTTCTCTTATAAGAGGGTATTCAATCCTCTTATCATTTTAGCTATAAGCAAGGTTTTATGTCTCAGCGGGATAAGTGGCATCCCGATGGTCCCATCCTGTTCCTATGAGAAAATGGGACTGAGACGGGATCGGGACTCCGAAACCCATCTATGGAGGAAAGGAAGAAGAAAGAGGAAAAAAATAATAGAAGATGGAAAAAAAAAAAGTGAAAGGAATGAAGAAGAAAAAATAAAAGAAAAGAAGGAAAGAAGGAAGAAAGGAAAGAGAAGGAAGAAGAAAAAGGAAAAAAAGAAAGGGATGACGAAAAGAAAGGAAGGTAGAAGAAAAAGAAAGAAAAGAAGAAAAAAAAGAAAAAGAGAGAGAGAGATGGAGGATATCTATCAGGATGCATGATCAAGATGGCTGTTGGGACGGGATGGGACAGCAGGGCGTCCTGGTTCATGGAGATGCTGGGACATCTTCATCCCACATGATTTAAAACCTTGGCTATGAGATCTAAATTTTAGTGGTTTTGATCATGTAGCAATTTAGCCCTTCCCCCCTAAAAATACCACTCGAGCTTTAGCGCAAACAACACCGCCCCCCCACCCCACCCCACCCACAACCCCTAACACCCCCCTTAAAAAAAAATAGACCTCTCTTTTTGACACCGCTGTCACCAAACACCCTATTGCCAACCCGAGTCTATTCCAGTGCACCTCCAACACCATCAGCCATGTTGAGGTTTCACAGAAGATAGCTGGGACAAGGTCCCCCCCTCCATGCCCATCCACAGGAATGCTGCCACCACTGCCCTCCAATGGTCCACCCCTCCCTCGCATGCCCCGCCTTCCACATCACTGCCATGCTTAACAATGTTCTACAGCGTTGTTGTTGACCTGTTTAGGACCATTTCCACCATCTTCTGACCCATCTCTTTCAGGAAAGGTTTAAGAAATGATTAGAGGATGTCACAAGTAGAACAGTGGAGACACAGAGCAAAGAGGGTGGGGAGGAGGGTGAAGATGGCATGGAATATTAGGAAGGCCACCATCTCCATTAATTCCAAGAAGTATTTCGAGTCTTCTAAGGATAGAATCTCAAAAATTCTTCCCAACTCCGTGATCGATCTTCCTCTTGCTATTGTTTTGGACTTTATTTATTTGAGAGATGGGAAACAAAGGCATAGGAGGATGAAGAGAAAGTTGGGGCTTGGTGGGGAAGACATGTGGCAGGGAAGGCACAACAATGGAGGGGCATAGAGGACAATGGCAGTGAAGGAAGAAGGGGAAGGCAATATTTGATGTGGGAGGCAGCGGTGTAGGATGGTGTGGCGATGGAGTAGGGGTGTAGAAATGGACAATGAGGGAAGTGAGGTCAGGACATAAAGAGAGGAAGATATGATCATAGTGTGAGATTGTAAAGGGGTATTTTTGGGACAAGAAAACAAAAGTTGCTATGCGATCTAGACCATTAAAATCAAGGTATGCCATTTTGTACCGAATTGAATGGTATAGCATGTACCATACTGTACTGGTTTAGTACTGGTATGCAATATGAGGGCCTAGGAATGGCAACAAGTTGGGTACCCGCAAAATTTGCCCCATCCACATTCGAATCCGTTTAAATCTGACTACCTAAACCTGTCCCAAACTTGATTACAAGATTATCCAAAAATCTCAAACTTATCCCATTAAAAAAATGGTAAACCTATTGGGTACCTGAACCTGTCCGATTAACCTTTATTCGGATTAGGTTATTCAAATACCCAAACCTGTCTGATCAATTGAAATATCATATAAACTAAAATTTAGAAGCAATATGGTACACCACATCACCAGTTATTCGAGAACAATTCAGCAAGGCTTATTGTGGATTATCAATAGAATGAATCCAAGAAAGGAATGCTTCAAATAGAAATAAATGAATCCAAATAGTGATCGGCCTTCTAAAAGTATAAAGTTCAAATCCTCTCACCCCTTTATTGTGTATAATATATATATATATAATTAGGTTTGGGTAGCGAGTACCTAAGGGTCCAATCCCAAATCCGAATAGATTTTAATTTTAAATTCCAAATCCTTTCCAAATCATATACGGCATTGCTAATTGGGTCCTATTAGGATTCGCGATAGGTTGGGTACTTGAAAAAATCCATCTGATTGCCATCTCTATGGAGGGCGTATTGACACTTGGTATGCCGAACCAGCTTCGTCCTGACATAGTAATAGGGTGGCCCGGTACAGGATCCGACACTAAGATGGTATACCTTAATTAAAATCTCATGGCTAAAACAATGGGGGGACCAGATATTTTCTCTTCTTAAGGGCCTTTTTGGAAAAATCTTGCCAGATTCCGCTTGATCTAGTAGGATGGACTAGAGAACAAAGAGAAAGTGATGCAGTGCCTCAAGCCGTTTTCTTATCTTATTAGTTGAGTCGTTATTTTCTTTATCTTATTTGTTGTGTTCAGTCAATCCGGCTTAAATTTTTTGAGAAAGATTATATAGATTGACCGAAACCCGAACTAAATTCTTTTGTTTATTTTTTAGCCAAACGGGGATGCCAAATCTAGATTTGTGGGGACCACATGATCCTCCAACAGATTTATCTCTTATTAGAGAAGAGGGAAAGAAAAGAAAAAGGGAAAAGAGAGAAAAAAGAGAGGACAAGAAAAAGGGCAAAGAGAAAAAGGAGAAAGAGAAAAAAGAGAGGAAAAGAAAGAGGGGAAAGAAAAGAAAAGAGAGAAAAAAAGAGGAAGGAGAGAAAATGGCATTTTTGGATCAATCAAAAAAAGAAGATTAGAAAAGGAAGAAAGAAGAAAAAGGTTATAAATATGGGCTCTTGGAGCTTGAGAAGGATAGAAGAAAGACTTCGTAGAAACCCTAAATCCTTTTCTCTTTACATACGGCTTCCCTCTATCTTCTGATTCGTAGTTGCTTCTTTCTCGCGCTTGGATCAATCTCTCCTTCCCTCCATTTCTTCCGGATCTTCCTTGCCTTTCATTCTTTTCGTGCTGGAGTTTGTCCACTGTGGTGTTGCTAGCCTTGGTGGTCGTTGGTAAACCCACATTCGGTGAATCTGTTGTAACCTTGAACCTCGTCGATCTTCTCCTTCTCATCCAAGATAATCATCATTATCTCGTAACCATCATAACCTATTACTTTCTTCACCTTCCTTCAAAACTTATCCACTTTCTTTTAAATAATTAAATTTGGAAAGATTCATTTTCTGGATGTATTTTTTTGGGACTATTAGATGCACTTGATATTGATGTATTGATTTCAGTTGTTGGTCTTTCATTTTTAGCTCTTATGGTTGCTGTTAATCTAATTCTGGATTAAATTGTTGCTGAGATTTGCTTTGCTTCCTGCACTGAACTTTAAAGTTCAACTTAAAGATCTTATCAAATTTAGATTTAAGATCTAGGATTGCATTTTGTCCTTCTAAACCCTCTTCCCACTACATTGAAAGGTGGCTGCAGCACTGCAACAGCACTTGCAGCTACATCAGAAAGTGGGAAGGGGGAAGCACCAGCTCATGGTCCCTTTTTTTTTCCTCAAAAATCCCATGGGGATTGGGTCCTATGACCTCCCAGAGCTCTACCTCCTACTTTTCTGCTCTCTCCCTTCACTCTCTCCAATCTGTCTTGCTGGATCCCACCTCATTGAGGGGATTTTTACAAAAAATGCCCTAAGAGGAGAGTAGTCCCCCCCCTCTCTCTGTGTGTGTGTGTGGAGAGATAGAGAGAGAGAGAGCATGTATTGTTTAGAGAGCCAGACTTCTCTATCTCCTATTGAGTGACTAGTGTTAGTGGAACTATGCAAATGCCTAGTGACATATTGTAGATATGTGTTTGCATGGATGTGTGCATTTGTGTTTGGGAATGCACACGTGTATGTATATATATGGCCAGGAGGTATGTGCAAGTACAAGTGCTTGTATTGGGCTAACTGATAAAAATCAGGATGATGTTTGCCCATGTCATATAATCTTTTCTTTTTAATAATTCTTTGTTGTAATTTGCAGCAACTTGCATACCTTACAGGCCTCGCAAATCTATATGTTATCGAGCACATGTTTTATTTGAGCAAAGTGAAGAGCGTAAGTGGGATCCAGAAGATTATGAGAGAATCCGCAGGTATTTTTCATGATCTTGTTTGGGGATTATTATCTAATTTCACTATTCTTGTAGTTTATATGGACATGCTCTTAGTATCATGCTTAGGTCCTACTTTATCAGGTCCCAAAAATTGTCTAACATACTGCAACAAATACCTGCAAAAGCTAGCACACACCCTTCTTTTTTCATACAGGTAGATTGCATTTATATTATATCTAAGAGTGAAAAATCTGACATTTTATAAATTTAGCCATCCCTGAAATCACATGTACTAGTTAATGAAATCATCTTGGCACATAAATTATAAATAATTATTATTTGTATGGAAATTATATTGATGCATCAGTTATATTTACATAAACGAATAAAATTAATAAAAATTATTCTTGAACATAAGTATTTTCTGCAAAATGGTTTAGCGAGATTCCATTAATAGTACCGGGCAGCCGGTCCTAATGTATGAGAATAGTCTTGTAGATCACAAAAGATGGGTTGAATAGTATGTTAAGAAAATACTAGTTTTTGAGCTGTGATATAAGGGTTGGACTGCACAGTAAATGTTGAGTTTTTGATATAGACTTGATGATTCAAAATAAATGATGGCTCATCCAAATTCCACTTTGTCAATTGTGATATTCGCTACCTGAAATAACCAAGGACAAAAAGATGATATGTTTAATGGTCTTCTACCTGTACATCTAGTGGGTACAAACAAGGGAAAAGAAAAAGGTTGCAGCCAACTTGCTAGTGTGAGAAATGCATGATAAGGCACATGAATTCAAAACCTGCACTGTTGATCACAACATGGCTCTTGAAGTGTGTACATGTATATGTTTGTGTGTGCGCGCGCGCATGTGCGTGTTTGTGTGGGTGTGTGAATTCATTGTGTTTTGATTTTTTTTAGATAATAGCAAAACACTGCATCATGCCCTTAAAGCCCTTTATTTTTGCACTCGCTTGATGCATGGTTAGAGACTTCGAAGAATCATGATTTTTGGTTTCTGGGCATTGTGATGGATCTCTTGACCAGGTGGATCTCCAATTTGGGGAGCCCATTATTGATTTTTGGATCATTAAACCTTTTAACTCGATGATTTAATATTTAGTACATATTCCGGCTTGTGATATAATGTGAAATCATCTATTGCTGAAGAATGTAGCATAGATTAAATTATTTGTTAATCATGTTAGCTCAAATTGGTAGTGTGCATGATTTTACACATTCAGGAAACAAATTACTATTTCCTCCAAAGAACTCAGAAATACCTCCACAAAAATTAAACCCCATAGTTGATGTCTAAATTTGTTTCTTCTTCATATATAACAACATAGCAAGAATATTAATTTTAGATTGATAATTCAGTTCAGATAGTTGTTCCAAACTTAACAACTTTTGGGAGCTGAAATGCCAGATCTTAATTTTTAGTTAACACTAAGCTTGATTTTTTTTTTTTTTTTTAAAAGTGGTTTTTAAGTCATCTGGGACAAGAGTAATAGTATAAGAAAACAGTTGGTAAAAAGGATGGATTCTTAAGCTTGTGGGTTAATGGGGGCAAATGGATTTCCTTGGCCATTCCAATTGAGTGAAAGGGGGGCAAAATATGGAAATTCACAATTTAAGATGTGCAGTTTTCTTGGTGTTGGAGTTTTTTGAGGTTTAAATATGAAATAAAAGACCCCAGGTTTTATCGGAATCTGAGATTTAAATCATGAAACTTAATAATTAACTGGAAGCATAAACTTCGTTGAAGTGTTACTTAATGTATTCCAGAGGGGAAAAAAGGAAAAGAGAAACATTCTTGTTAAATAAATGAGTACCTGCTTGGCTTAAAAGCTTTTATGGTCCATTTTTTCTTCACCAGTTTGGAATGGATTATGCTTTTTTTGCTTTATAAATCTTGTTTCTAATAAAAGATGCTTTGCACCATCATAAGTCATAACTGCTATTCATAAAATAAGTCACTCCAGCATGACTGGAATCAAATTTTTAAAGTCCAAGCCACAGGGATTCTTTTGTCAAAGAAATGAATAAAGGTGGGTATCACCAATCATTTCAAAGAATGATCCAAGAATTATCCAGGTCAAGCACTTGGCAGGCTATAGTGCAGTTTGTCAGGCCGATGAGGATTTTGTAAGAATAAAAGGCTAGGGCAAATGTTGTATCGACAAGATAGTGGGATCTACGACATGCTGGTCAGGGTTAAATCTGGATGCATCATAAAATACAGAACCACAGGCTTTAGCAATTATAGATTCTGATTCTATCTTAAACTAGTTGTGCACAAGATCATTTATTCATTTGGTTGTTTTACTCTGCTGTTTTAATGGGAGATTCAGGTTTTCCCTCTGAATAATTGACGTAACCCTGAATTTGTCAATTTCCACATATAGTTTCCAACAGAAACATGGATCAAAATGGAAAGAACTGGCAGAACAACTTGGCAAACACAGGGTCCATGTAAAAGATGCTTGGCGAAGGATAAAACCGCCAAATCTAAGAAAAGGTACTTAATTGTTTGATTGAGTTTGTTGACCTTTCAAGATTTTTTGTGCTGAGATACTGACCATGGATGTTTTTTTTTTCCTTGTGTTTGTCTTGATGTAGTGGCTGGCTTTTCTAGTGAAGTACAAAGTCATTTAATAGTTTCGTAATGAGAGCCAATTTAAAATCTTACACGTGTAGATTCCAGTTTTACATTTCCTTAATTCGTTTTTACTGCTTATCATATCTCAGTTGGCCAGCATGTAAATTTTAATGTACACATACATAAATGCGAAGATAGATAATATGGGTGCACATATTTTTTGTTATGTAGATTTGAGAATAATTGATTTGGCTAAATTACCTGAAGCATTTTTGAAATATTTTAAGTAAGCGTGATTTTCTTCTTAGAGATAAATGAAATGCTCTATATCAAACCATGCTTTCTTCCTTCTTGCATGGACTATGTCCTACTTTCTGGGAATTTTGTTGGATTTTTCCTTGGTTACATTGTTTAAAGTAAACAACATGATCAATAAGGTAAATTTTCTTAATGCCAATTGGCCACCTAGTCATTTTGGTGGTCCCTTTAAAAATGTTAGTTACCTCAGTCTGGAACTCAGTGCCAAGTCATTGAGGGTTGGTGTCATATAAATTATGTCCATACCATAGTTTGTACTATAAAGCCTGGCCATGCAGCTAGGTAAGACTTGCTGGTTATGGTTAAGAGGTCTATGGTTGCTTAAATAGGAAATGTTCAAATAAGTAGACAAATTACTTTGGCTGTGGTTGTGAAATCGCACAAGTGACCCCAAGTCCTGAAGCAATGGACCCAGCTAATTGTCCAAGCAGATGCCATGTGTGCACATAGACACATAGACACATGCATTTATGTAAGTTTGTGCATATACATGTGTATGTAAATACATACTACATGCATATATATGTATACAACATCTACATATGTACATGTGTATATATCAAGACAGTTATATTTAGATTGCTACAATATAACTATATTCTGCATACATGGACATATATACATATGTATATGTAGTCTGTTGTATTTCTATATTCATTGTCTAATGCAGATATGTGCTCAGAGATAGATACAACATATATACTAAAAATACATGAGTAATGAGTTGGATGCCGTGTTTCTTATTTTGTCAGTGGAGTTAACAACCTTGATGGCCGTTAATGTGCAAAAAATCCAATGATAAGTCTCAATTTGATGGTGCGGAGTCCCACCATCCCAAGTGTAAGGATGGGGCACTGATCAAAGTGACAAGATGAGACAAGATGGGTGGGCACCTGGACAGGATGGAATTTTCCACCATCTCGATTGTCAGAACACGGCACATCCCATCCCATCCCATAGAAAAACTGGAATGGCCCGTGGTATTTGAATCATTGATCAAACTTCAAAGCCTGTGAGATGATATGTTTTAGAGTGATAAAGCAACAAACATGAGGCAACCTAGAAGCTAAAGTAAGATGCATGTCCTTGGCTAAAAAGTTAATTTTGTAAGCAGGGATTTTATGAGAAATTGAAAGTCTAACTACACACACATACTGACATAAAATAAGCATATGGTACTTTATATTACATATCATATTTCTATGTATACAATAATATATGGTGGTCAAGGCGAGGGTTTCCCAAGTATTTTGAGGCCCATTCAACATCCAACTGCCTTGGCGATTGATCATAATAACAATGTTTTGAACCATGAATAGCAAGCCTTAAGAGCAATAATTCCTACTACGTAATGAGATGTGTGTCTCTCCTGGTGATGACTCTAGCCATTTTTTGGTGACTGGACGTACATTTAAATTTTCAATATAAGCATCAAGTTCTTTAAGTTTTTCAAGCTTGAAGTTCTTGAAAGCAAAGCTGGTTAAGGTTAGACCATTTAGATGATATATGGGTCAAGTCTAATGAATATTTACTATTGGTTACACTGATACAATTAAGGAAAAACAGAACATAGTAGCATGTGTGGTTCTTTTTTTTTTGTAACTAAGATTCACTTTTTTCTTTTTTTGGATTATGTCACAGGTTTTTGGTCTCAGGATGAGTATCAGACTTTATTTAATTTAGTGAATGTGGATTTGCGGATGAAAGCCTTTCAAGAAAAAAAATCGAAGCATGGCATGGTTAGTATTTTCTTTTCCATGCCATGTGTTGTTCCTCTTCCCAACACCGCTTCTCCCCTACTGTACCATGCAATGTTTTCCCTTTATCTGCATATGCTCATCTGATATCACTGATCTTCGTTTCTTGATACTGTCCCAAGTATATTTTTGTTCTTGAATGATGTATCTCTTGTGTGGCAGCTGAGGGACAATATTTCTTGGGAAGCAATCAGCGAAAAGTTGGCTACTTGAAGCACTCCAAATATCTGTGTTAAATGGTCAGTACGTTATTGAGTTATTCAACTTGATATAGGTGATTTAACTCATTCTACATTAATGGTCAACTTGATGTTGTATATGTTGTGTCTGTGTAAACTAGATTCAGTTCTTACTCAATAACAAATTTGCTAGCATAAACAATTTCTCATTGTCTATCCTATATAGTTCTATACTTGTCTAGGAGATCAGTTTAGATGGATTGTTGGTTAAGGATGAATCTTCAAGGTTTTTGCATGTACTAACATGCATGAAATGTATTCAACATACATATAAACACTTGAAAATCTTTTATTGTATCCACCAGTGTAGAATTGTTAGGCTATTCATATAAACCCTTATGTCAATTCTGCTATATAAGTCTAATATACTTAGAAGTTAAGACAAAAGGGGTAAATGACGTATTTACCCTTCTGGTCAGATTTAGCTAAGGGTGCATCGGGTGTTCCCCCCTTCTATGTACCTTCTGTAAGCATTTTCTTCCCCTTTTAATGCCTACTTCCAGAATCTTCTCATTTTCTATTCCTTTGAAGCACAATATGATCATATAAAGTATTGCCTTTTGATTGATAGCCATTTGATGGAATATAATTATTGCATAGTCCCTTCTGGCAGACCTTTCTCAAATCTAGAGGTGAATTTGCAGCAATACAGTCACCCAAGTACTTACAAGGGTCAATTTGCAAACAGTGATTTTTGAGAGATCTTTTTGTAAATGATAGTTTTCACTGATCTATGTCAGAAATTTCTAAATCTTTGGCAATATAGTCTGGAATTTATGGTCTACCAAAGTGAGGACAATAAACATATCAAGGACATTATGTAAAATAAGAAACAAGATATTTGGAAAGTACAATGTAAAGTAAGCTAGAAACCTTGAAGTGGTATGTTGAAAGTTTGGCACAGCATCTCCCGCAAGAAGAAAAAGCCAGAAAGGGTGAGGGGCAAAAGGTGCATCCATCACCTAACTTCCTTTCAGCCAACATTAAAATTATTGCAAATGCTGATTTTAGAAAATCATTTTTTTTCAGAAACTTTTCAGATTCCTACAGTGAAGCCCTCAAGGTGTACAATCAATTTTCGTTGATGGTCTCGCCTGAACTTTATTACACATGTATAATGGTAATCAATGAATCTGTTTCCTTGAGATTGTTAGACATCCGGTGAAAGGTCTACATGAACAGCCAATTTAATGCCACTTCATCATCTTGTCCATATTCTTACATCTATATTATCATTAACACTTTCGCTGGAGCATATGCCTCTTTCTATATGCAAAGTGGCCAAATGTGGGACTCCATACATTTCAGAAAGCAATTTCTCCATAAACTGCTTTATGGGCTTGAGTGGTTAATTATTCTTGAAACCATAATATTATCATAACTCACAAGCCCTATCTCAACTATATATATTGTGGGGCATTATTTTGGATAGATAGTGCTGTTATAGCTTAAGCAGTAATTATTTTGTTGAATTTTTGCCTATTTTTGAGCTTGTGAAGTCTTGTTTTTTAGTGGAGTTGAAGCTAAAATCTTATATAGATACATAATATATAAGAAATTATTGAAGTCATTAATAAATTCTAAATGTCTTATATTTTGGTTTCCCTTTCAATCCAAATTCTGCATATTCCTCATTCATTTATTTTCTTTTTCTTTGAAGTTCATTTTAAGTAATACTGAAAAAATCTTTTTCGGATATAGTAGTAGTACTAGTGGGGGGGGGATCGGGTCGGGTCGGATATAAATGAGTCGGGTTTGATGCGGGTTGGGCCAGAAAAATTCAAATCTGTACCTGATGCGTAGTCGTTGATAGCACCAAAAATAACTCTACTCACTACGTAGGTAGGATGAGTCGAGATCGTATCCTCAGGGACCTTGGGCTAAGTTGAGATTGCAAGATAAAAGAAAGAAACGTTGTTTTTGATTTAGAAAATAAATTATCTTAAAATTGAGGTAATTAGAAAATAAAGAACTTGGGAGTTTTGAATTACTTTGCACTAGCAGAGTTGTATTTTTTTTTTTTAATTAAATGGATGCGATTAATCTTAGAAAAAATACCTATCTTTCTTCTGCACGCTCCGTACCCGTAGATCACGGCGCGTCTCCGGAAAGTATTAGGTAAATAACTCTTCTTTTTTCGGCACGTCCCGTACCCGTAGATCACGGCGCGTCTCCGAAAAGTAAAAGTTATTCCTAATATTAATCTAACAATAAAGCATAAATAAAAGCATATAAAGGAGAGCAAATAAAGAACTCACGATGATTTAAATAAAAAGCATAATTTTTGTTGCATATAAAGAAATACAGAAAAGTTTAGAACAATAAATCATCTCTGTGTCGTTACAAAATTTCTTCTCCACTCCCGAGACTGCTAGTCTAGCTGCTCATGAAGTAGTCCCTTTCTATCCCTCTATGCAAGGCTCTAGAAGAATTTCTGGGCTCCCCCCTAATGGGAGTACAAAAGCCTTTTTATAGGTATTAGGAGGGAGGAGTTTTACATGATTTTTCGATGTGGGACTAAAAAAAAAAATACAAATTTTTTTACTTGAGGTATTTTCAAATAAATTTTTTTTTCCTTTAATTTGCTCGCCACTGTGTCTGCGGTGCGCGCCTGCTTGCGTCCGTCCCGCCCGCATTCACGCTCACCCGCACGCCCACGAGCTCACGCCGCGTCCATTCCTCACGCGTTCCGCGTCCTGCCCGCGTCTGCGTCCCGCGTCACCTTTTTTTTGTTTTGAATTCACGTGAAACCGCCCAGAGCCTTTGAATTCACGTGAAACCTTTTTTTTTTTTATATTCCAAAAAGAAACAAAAGTTTCTTCACAATAACATCTATACCCTTTTAGATTCCTTACATAGTATCTTCATTTTCTATAATACCATATGCATCCTTCTTTTATTTTAATTTTATTTTAAGTCCAAATTTCTTCAAACTTGAGTCTTTTTGATCTAAGAATTGAACTCTTTGTATCGGCGATCATCTTTCCTGTAAAATACAAAAAGAAACATCACATTCTTAATAAATAAAATAAATTAAATATAATTTTCTGCTTTAAATGACTTAAATTATGTGTTTATCACACCCCCCAACTTGAATTTTGCTCGTTCTCGAGTAAAATAGATATATCAGCATTGTGTACCGACTCGGTTTTGAATCAAAAATTAGGTTAGGCATCCCAAAAGGTAGATGATACTTGGTCAGACCATTAAAGAGATCTTTCATTGGATTATCAATTTGACCCAATTAGTGGTTGAGTATTAACTAAAGAAATTTCAGAGCTTTTCTTTCACCAACTCCCCACTTTACTTTTTAAATCCTCTACTTAATGAGAAAGAGGTTTATTATCTTCTTACAATTTAGTCCTCTTAATATATATATATATATAACATTGCCTACCTTTTTACGCGAACCACAACGCTTACTTAGGCGAAAGGGCCCGGTTACTCAGTAGGAAACCAATATTTTTTTTTTTTAATTTTTTTTAAGGAGAATTTTTGCATACCTCGATCTTTCCATCCAATTTCTCATGAAGCAGATTTTTTATTGAGATCAGTAAGAAGAGGGTTGTAGAATCACTCCTAAAATTTGGTCTAGTTTAAACCCTACCATTCATTGAGTTTTCTTAATAATTTATTCCTCAGTATCTCTAAAATTATCTTGACCGTTAATCATTCATTTATTAGGATGCCTAATTGACTCTTAATCAAAATAAAATTTGAATACACAAAACTAATTATTTCTGACCATACTCGAGGATTTGATTAATTTTCTTTCCCCTCCAACTTAATCTACATTGTCCTCAATGGAGTAAGAAAGCAAAGAAAATAAAAGGAGAGAGTGCACCTGGGATAATTTTGCTTCGGAAGTTGAAGATAGCTTCATTGATTAATAGGCTCTTGTTCTAAATTCCTGCAGCTGCGGTAAAGTAAAAAAATATGAAATCGTTGGGTTGCCTCCCAACAAGCGCTAAGTTTTACGTCTTCAGCCAGACTGAATTGAGTATTATGGCAGTTTTGGATCCACTAAATCAACAGATTCAATTAATTCTCCATCACTAATTTCATCTATGTAAGGTTTCAATCGCTGACCATTCACTTTAAAAGTGTTCTCCTGTTTAGGATTTTTGAGTTCTATAGCTCCATGAGGAAATACCTGAGTTACAATGAAAGGTCCGTTCCAACGTGAGCGAAGTTTTCCAGGAAATAAACGCAATCTAGAATTGAAGAGCCAAATTTTTTGATTGGGCTCGAACGTTTTTCGTGTAATAAATTTATCATGGTATGCTTTAGTTCGTGCCTTATAAATTTTGACACTCTCATACGCTTCATTGCGTAGCTCTTCAAGTTCATTTAATTGGAGTCTCCTATTGGAACCTGCATTTTTCATATCAAAGTTAAATTGTCGTATGGCCCAAAATGCACGATGTTCCAATTCCACCGGCAAATGACAAGCTTTTCCGAATACAAGTCGATAGGGAGACATTCTTATGGGTGTTTTAAAAGCAGTACGGTAAGCCCATAATGCATCGTCTAAGCGAAGAGACCAATCCTTTCTATCGGGCCTAACCGTCTTTTCTAGGATATGTTTAATCTCCCTATTTGACACCTCTACCTGACCATTAGTTTGGGGGTGATATGGTGTGGCCACTTTGTGTGAAATATTATATTTTTTCATAAGTGCTTCAAAATGTTTATTCGTAAAATGAGTCCCCCCATCACTAATGATCACCCTTGGGAAGCCAAATCGACTAATGATGTTTCGTTGGATAAAACTAATTACAATTTTATTATCATTAGTTCGCATAGCTATTGCCTCCACCCATTTTGATACGTAATCAACTGCCATCAGAATATATTCAAATCCAAATGAGGCTGGAAAAGGTCCCATGAAATCAATCCCCCAAACATCGAAGATTTCTACTACTAAAATGGGGGTCAGCGGCATCATATCCTTCTTGGATAAATTTCCTGTTTGCTGACATCGCAGACAACTTCGGCCAAATTCATGTGCATCCTTGAAAAGCGTTGGCCAATAAAACCCACTCTGCAGTACTTTTGCTGCAGTTTTTCTTCCACTAAAATGTCCCCCACATGCCGAAGAATGGCAAAAAGTGAGAATGCTTTGGAATTCACTCTCGGGGACACAACGGCGAATAACTTGGTCAGGACAGTATTTGAATAGTTCAGGTTCTTTCCAGAAATAATGTTTAATTTGCGAAATCTAGATCACAAATCCCAAAGAAAGTACGTCTCACTGAACAGGCTAGTTCTGTCTTCCAGCATGCCACTCCTCCAAAGCTTAAGGACCCAGGAGCCCCTATCATTTCCTGTGTTATAGGAGATTATCACATTGAAAAAGCTCTTCTGGATTTAGGGGCAAGTGTGAATCTTTTACCTAGTTCGGTGTATGAACTTTTTGGATTCGGAGAACTGAAACCCACATCAGTCACACTGCAGTTAGCCGACAGATCAATTAAGGAACCACGAGGAATGCTTGAGGATGTCTTGGTCAAGGTAGATGAGTTTTACTTTCCAGTTGATTTTCTAGTTCTCGATATGGAATTAAGTGGCAACCCCAGACAAATTCCCATTATCTTAGGACGACCCTTCCTAGCTACGGCAAATGCATGCATTAATTGTAGGACAAGAGTCATGGACGTATCGTTTGGGAATAAGAAACTAAGACTGAATGTGTTTGGTGCTTCCCAAAGACCATCAATGGATAGTTGCTTCGAAGTAGATACACTAGAAGATATTATAGAAGATGCAACACCCATAATTCTAGCACCAGACCCCTTAGATACTTGCTTGGCTCACTTTGGAGTGTGTGACTTTGAGGAATATATGAAAGAAGTTAACATCTTGTTAGATACACCACATGATAAAAACACTCCTCCATGGACAATCAAGTATGAGCCATTGCCCACATTAGCCAGTACACCAATAGTCTCATCTTTAGAATCACCACCTACGTTAGAATTGAAACCTCTTCCTGCTACGCTTAAGTATGTATTTCTAGGACTCAATGACACCCTCCCGGCAATCATTGCATCAGACTTGACCCCTAATCAGGAAGCACAATTGGTTGGTATTCTGAAGGAACACAAAGAGGCTATCGGTTGGTCCATTGCCGATTTAAAAGGAATTGACCCCTCCATTTGCATGCACCATATTCATTTTGAGGAACATGCCAAACCCCATCGAGATATGCAGAGGAGATTGAACCCAAACATGCGTGAAGTAGTAAAGAAAGAGGTGGTAAAGTGGTTAGATGCTGGAATCATCTACCCCATATCCGATAGTAAATGGGTCAGTCCCACTCAAGTAGTACCTAAGAAATCTGGTATTACTGTGGTGGAGAACGAAGAAGGTGAACTACTTCCAACTCGCATATCATCTGGATGGCGAGTATGCATAGATTATAGAAAACTGAATGCCGTTACTAGGAAGGATCATTTTCCATTGCCCTTCATCGACCAAATCCTAGAACGGTTAGCAGGACAAAGTTTCTACTGTTTTCTTGAAACATGCGGCTCTGAAACATCTCCTCTCAAAGAAAGATACTAAACCACGTTTGATTAGATGGATCCTTCTTTTACATGAATTTGATCTGGAAATCCGAGATAAGAAGGGTTCTGAGAATGTGGTAGCTGATCACATCTCCAGGATCTTAGTTGAACACACGATAGGCATAGATGAGGTCAAAGAAAAATTTTCTGACGAACAACTTTTCGCAATCTCCTCTAGCCGTCCTCCATGGTTTGCCCATATTGTCAATTACTTGTCAACAGGACAAGTACCTTCTCAAAATTTGATGCGTAGTCGTTGATAGCACCAAAAATAACTCTACTCACTACGTAGGTAGGATGAGTCGAGATCGTATCCTCAGGGACCTTGGGCTAAGTTGAGATTGCAAGATAAAAGAAAGAAACGTTGTTTTTGATTTAGAAAATAAATTATCTTAAAATTGAGGTAATTAGAAAATAAAGAACTTGGGAGTTTTGAATTACTTTGCACTAGCAGAGTTGTATCTCTTTTTTTTTAATTAAATGGATGCGATTAATCTTAGAAAAAATATCTATCTTTTTTCGGCACGCTCCGTACCCGTAGATCACGGCGCGTCTCCGGAAAGTATTAGGTAAATAACTCTTCTTTCCTCGGCACGTCCTGTACCCGTAGATCACGGCGCGTCTCCGAAAAGTAAAAGTTATTCCTAATATTAATCTAACAATAAAGCATAAATAAAAGCATATAAAGGAGAGCAAATAAAGAACTCATGATGATTTAAATAAAAAGCATAATCTTTGTTGCATATAAAGAAATACAGGAAAGTTTAGAACAATAAACCATCTCTGTGTCGTTACAAAATTTCTTCTCCACTCCCGAGACTGCTAGCCTAGCTGCTCATGAAGTAGTCCCTTTCTATCCCTCTATGCAAGGCTCTAGAAGAATTTCTGGGCTCCCCCCTAATGGGAGTACAAAAGCCTTTTTATAGGTATTAGGAGGGAGGAGTTTTACATGATTTTTCGATGTGGGACTAAAAAAAAAAATATAAATTTTTTTACTTGAGGTATTTCCAAATAAAAAATTTTTTTCTTTAATTTGCTCGCCACTGTGTCTGCGGTGCGCGCCTGCTTGCGTCCGTCCCGCCCGCATTCACGCTCACCCGCGCGCCCACGAGCTCACGCCGCGTCCATTCCTCACGCGTTCCGCGTTCTGCCCGCGTCTGCGTCCCGCGTCACCTTTCTTTTGTTTTGAATTCACGTGAAACCGCCCAGAGCCTTTGAATTCACGTGAAACCTTTTTTTTTTATATTCCAAAAAGAAACAAAAGTTTCTTCACAATGACATCTATATCATTTTGGATTCCTTACATAGTATCTTCATTTTCTATAATACCATATGCATCCTTCTTTTATTTTAATTTTATTTTAAGTCCAAATTTCTTCAAACTTGAGTCTTTTTGATCTAAGAATTGAACTCTTTGTATCGGCGATCATCTTTCCTGTAAAATACAAAAAGAAACATCAAATTCTTAATAAATAAAATAAATTAAATATAATTTTCTGCTTTAAATGACTTAAATTATGTGTTTATCAGTACCCGACCTGTTTATTAAACAAGTCAGGTTTTCAAATCCGAACCTGCCCTATTTAATAAATAGGTTATCCGATCTGACCTGTTTAACTTGTTTATTAAACGGATAAATGGGTTATTTAATCAAATCTGATCCAGTTGAAAAAAAAAAGAAAGAAAAGCAGAGATAAATTACCAGAGGGGGGAGGACTTCATTGGGTGGGACTTCACCGACGATCTTTGCGGTTTTGTAGGGTCCTTCTGCTCTAGTGACCCTATTGTCGGTGCCCTAGCCCTTGACGACCTCCACACCAGGTCCCCTGACCTATCCGGTTGCCTCGACCTTACTCTTGGCCGCCTCACCGCCCCTCATCGAGCTCCCCCTCATCCTTGGCTGCATCATCGACTCCATCAGGGACTTCCTCTCCCTTTGCTCTGACCTCCGCTTTGTTGTCTTCAGCAAGAGCTTCCTTTCCGGCAGCCCGACCCCATCTTCGACTGGATCTCGAGCCCTCTTCGTCCCAGTGCTGCCGCCATCCCTCTAGTGCCTCTCAAAATCCTAACCAAAAAAGGGTGTACATAAGGAGAGAGACCGAACAAGCGAGCATGCCAGAGAGAGAAAGATAGGGGGTACAATGGATTATATATAGAGGGAGGGGGAGGTCAGAGTCAGTTGGCAAGGAGCCTCAAACCACCGCACTGATCTGAAACAAAGGACCCAAGCGAGAGTCGAGAGCCTCCAGATGGAGCAAAGAGGAGAAGCGCACAACACCCAAAACCCTTCGTTTTTTCTCTCTCCTCTTCTGGATTTGGGAGTTATCCATTCAAAAATCAAATCAAAGACTCACAGCTCATAGGTGGTAGATGGGTAGATGGGGGTCGTTAGTGGACCACATGGGTCAGTGGGCGATATGATGTGCATTGGAATAGGGGTGGGTTGAAGTGTTTGAATTTTTGATTTTTAAATGGGTAGAGACCGAGAGCAGATTTTTATCTTTTTGGTTTAAATTATAAACAATTAAATGGGTATTTAATTCAATCCAACCCATATGATAAACGGATTAAACAGGTTAAATAGGGTAAAAGATTAGAAACTGAATCCCATAATTTGTCAGTAATCCCATAATTTAACTTTATATTCCATTAGGCTTCCCTCTTGTTTTGCTTGTCTCAATCTCTGACTTCTTGTTCCATAACCCCAACATGTCCAATTGAACTGTATTTTCCCTTAGTTTTTTCTCTTGTTTTGCTTCTTTCAATCCTTGTGTCCCTATCCCACACTCAGCCTATTTTTTTAACCAAAAAAAAAAAAAAATCTCATAATCTAACTTTATTTTCCATTAGCTTTCTCTCTCATTTTGTTATTGTCAATCCGTTGTTTCCTATTCCATAGCTCCCAGCACATCCAACATAAAATCCCACAGCAGATCCATGATACCATTTTACTTAATCCAAGTTGATCTTGAAGAGTAAGAACTAAACACCATAACCATGAGAACAGGTTCAAGGTTAGGGACCATCCAATCTGAGTAGTCTCAACAAGAGTAAGAGGTTCATCACCATCTTTGGAATCACTCACAATGTCCTCAAACCTGTACATCCAAATTGAACTGGCCTCGTATTCTACTCGAACTTCTCCATACAGTTTTTAAGCCCATCAACAAGCTGCATTCTTCGCCATAATAGTATTGGACAGGAATATTTATTCTCCTTTGGAAAACATTGAGCCTTTAGGTCTCAGTGGATCAAATTTTATAAGCCATTTTCATTGAATTGTGGGATGTTAAAGTGAGTGAACAATGACTGACATAGGAAGTTGTGCGTACTAGACACAACTGTCTAACTAGTAAGTATTTTTTTTAAGTATGGAAATATATTATTGAATGGATTTCAAATGAGGCAGTTGGCCTGAAAATTGCAGAGAAACTGGATGTAAATGTGCATAACTTTTGAGGGAACTAGTGGGTTGATTCTGTCACCACATTGCTTTTGCTCCTTGAAATGGTGAATGGCATCCCATTTTTGGTTAATTTGTTTCTCTTAGTTTCTTCTCTTAATCTGGGAGACAAATTCAGAACAACTAATTCAAGAGGAGGTATTTTTTCTAAAGCATAAAATAATATTCTGCAATGTAGATTATAAGAAGGCCTAGTTGCTTGTTGGTGGTCTGCAGCATAAAATACAAAGAGTATAACTATAATTGCCTTATATGGCTGTTTTGATGGGAATAATGCTTCTCTGTGGATCTTATTTTAGTTGGCATCTCTAATCCAATGATATTTGGTTTGTATATTGATCCATTTTAATCTCTACTTGCTTTTCTCTCCAGTATAATCCACACTATGTATTCATCGAGTTTGATTTGTTAATGTAAAACTTCATTGACATAATGTTGTCTTCTGCTCCATAGAAAAGTACCAAAAATATATGCCTAGTTGTGGATTTAGTAGCAAATCTAATCCTCTAGATAATTAAGAGTTGGATCAAGGAAAGTGAGATTCAATTATGATTTTATGAACTGCAAGAGTTCAAAATACTTTAGCATGGCTAATCAGCTTAGACAAAGGATATTCTCTAGGGGTTCAGGTAAGCATGATCCAAGAATGTTGTCTTATTTTAAGATCCATATTTGATTCATTGTGCATTTCTTTTGAGTCTGTGTATTTGAGTATTTGCACCCTCAAAGGTGGCCCTAACTAAGAATACTTGGCAAATGAGGATCCATAAAGCTAACATCAGATATTTGGGAAAGGCTGAATGATTATGGTATTCAAGTACATGTAATTTTTATAAAACTTTTTAAACAGGATTGTATGTTTTATGGTTCTTAATTTGAAATTTTGTAGCATAATTTTTAGAATTCATTTTAGAAAGCATATAAAATTATAGGTAAGAAATCATTTTGTTGGTTCTATTTCTTTAATTAATTTGTCAAATATGTATTTCTTGACATTGCAATTTGAAAAGCTAACACTTTTATTGGATCGACAGACATGCATCAGCATATGTATGTCTCTCCCATAAAAATGTTAGTTCTCAAATTGCAATGTTGATACAAAGAAAACATTTTGCTTATTTTCTTCTCAACTTCTGATCTCAACAAGCCAACAACTTGACTTTATCTTGTTCCACCAATAAATTGAATCAACTAAGATTGTACTTGGTCCACCATTTAAAATCTTGATACTGATGCCAATATGGTATGGTGCAAACATGGTACGGTAGTTGGTGTCAGCATACCAGCTGGCATATTTTCTTGTTTATACAAATGCTGTTGGGAATGAGGTTAGTTTAGGGTTAGTTTTGATTGGGTGGTTCTAAAATTACATAATTATGGGCATAGATTCAGGTAGTCCCTTATGTGCCCAAAATTAATGCAATGGGAGCATGCTCTAGTAGGCGTATGGACATCCATGCTGCAAGGATGCTACTCTTTATTTTTATTTTTTATTTTTAAGAAATAACTTTTCTTTTATTTTGACTAATTATTTTATGCACAAATTAATATTAACAAGAAGAAATTTGGAAAATAGGTTGGTGTTAAAACTAGAACATATTTGAGAATAAACTGAGCAGAGTATTCTAGCAAGTTTTTTCAATATATGATAATTTCTTAGCCCGTGTTACATTGAAATAAAATTAAATAGAGATAGTGTGCACCGTTGACTATCTTGGATTGATGTGTTTCTTTGTTTTAGTTCAACCAAAAAAACTGCTTTGAGTTCGCCGGATGGGAGCAAAATTCCCTCACTCTTGCTTCAACTCTAAATGAAGCGGGTTAAAAAAGTGGAATGGGTGAAATGGGAAGGAAGGAAAGAAAGTTGGAATACCTTTGTTGACTCAATACTTGTAACTGGCTGTCAGTATATCTTGAGTGCCAATTGAATTGAGCAATACCCTTTGGTTCAGCCATGTTTCCTCGAACCGGGCATGTATGGTGTTCCAAGTCCAAGTGCCATTTCTTCATTGGTAAGGGCCAAAATTGATCAATAGTCAAAACCTTGATTTGATCTTACAAGATAATGAAATGTAGGACTCAAGAAATAAAGTTTTAATTAATTCATAAGACCTAATGCTCCATCACTTTGCCATTAATTTCAATAGAACGCATGGGCATTCTAATATGCATCACTTTATTTTTTAATTAATTTAAGTAGGAATGCTTGGTGAATGAGTCTGCATAAAGCAGGACCTAGTTAGTTTGGAGCAGTGTTTGGAGACCTAGTCAATCTGCTCCTCTCAACCCAATCAACCCATCATCTGCCAGGCTTTATGGGTCCAGTCATTCCAAAGTTTAAGAGACTGAATCCTGCTCAAACCGGTGACTCGAACAGTTAAACTATTGAACCATCTAAGTCACACTACTTAATGACTTGCCGGTCAACTGCTGGAAGAAAGGAAGGGGAAGAGAAGAGTGAAATCTGGTGTTGTTCGTAGAATAAACCTAGATACTTCACCCTTGATCTCTTTGAGTCACCATCATCATCTTCAATGTTAGGTACCTCGTCCAACGGATGGAAAGAAGGCAGTTGGGGATTTAACGCTAGAGATGACAAAGATGGGTACAATGAGATCTTGCAGGCAGAAGTGAAGGGACAAGGTCCTCGAAGTGAGACCTCAGAGGCAGCTAAGGTGGGTTATGGTTGTGAGCTCAACAGCAAGTGCTAGGGGTGCTATTTTTTTTCCCAAGGGTGGGGGTGTGGGGAGTGGGGGGTGTAGTCCTCGAGGGTGGCAACAAAAGAAGGGTGGGCATTGGATATCCTTGAAGACAATGGATAAAGGTGGCTAGGATATTGGGTGTCCTTGAAGACAACAGATGAAGGGTGTGGGATATGGGGGTCTTTGATTGCTCAATGGCAATGGTGAGAGAGGGACAACACATGGATTCGAGATGGGGAGGATAGTGCACACTAGAGATGATAAGGAGGTTATAGGGATGTGAGTCTGACACACGAGTTTGGGGAACTTATCTTTTTCTAACCCATGGTTGAATTGGGGACCTGTGATTGTGCTCTAGTCCAGTTTGATTTAGTTCAACGGTTCAAGACGTTAGATTGGTGGATGTTTTATGGTTTTGATTATAAATATTATAATATAATATAGGTATAAGATAATAGTTCTTCATATGCAATATGAGATGTCGTTTGAGTTACTTGAGTCAAGTTGAAATTTGATGGGCATTTGAGTGGATTTGATGAGTGAGTTAGAGCCTCATACTGAATCTTTTGTTTCTTGAGTCAAACCATCGTAGCTAGTTCCAAATTGAATTAAAAGGTGCAAGGTTGACCTCAGGTTGACAATCGATAGTAGAAATATGTCAATAATTATGAAATGGATTCTAATTTGATATGCATGAATGTTAGGATGTCCTCTCTTTTTTGCAATGTGCCACAACCTTAACCGATTGTGGTGAGAAATGGGGAAATTGTTTAAGATCGTTTTCATGAACAACTTGCCATTGTGTGACCTTGAAGGTTGGTTAGGTCCTTGTCTATAAATGGCCCTCTACAATGTGATCTGATTAGAGTGACAAACAAGGTTGGCTAGGTCGTTGCTTATAAGTGTCTTGCTATCATGGTCTCAAATCCCAATGGGTTTTCTCATGAGACACCAAGAGGGGGTACCATCTGGAGTGTCCGGACAAGATTGTCCTATCGTTATCCCAGCATCCCGATCGGCTTATCTTGGGACATCTCCTATCCTAGGCGTTGGAATAGGACCAAACAATGGGTCCTATTCGATAAGCGAATAGAGATAGCCTTGTCTTACGTGATTTAAAACCTTGTCTGCTACAACGTAACTCGATTGTGGCAAGCAAGAGTTATTTATGATTAGGATTCTAATCATGGTATTTCATACCATTTTGTACTAGTTTGTACTAAATATACCATACTATACCATTACCAAACCAGTACATGGTACCGGGGGTATATTGAGTGTCGGTATATCGATATACCAAATCAACCTCTAGGCATACTGATACTTTAATAAGAATGTACTGGTATGGGTTTTGGTACTGAAATGGTGAATTTAATTTTAATATTTAGGATTAGTATTCTAATCATGGTAACGTATCTGTTGATGCTTAGTACCATACCGTATCGTTACCAAACTGGTAATGCAATACTGGGGGCATGCTAAGTTTCGGTATGCCAAACCGGCCCCCAATAGACCAATACTTTTCTAGGATATAATGATGCTTAGGAAAATCAATATTGCTTGCTTATGAGAAAACGAAAAGGTAGTAAATCCAAGGATATCTGGAATGGCTATAAATTATACGTAGGTAAAAGAAATAATAGAAATGGTATAGGAGTAGTAGTGGATAAGGAAATAAAAGATAAAAATGTAGATATAAAATGAATGAGTGATATATTAATAACTATTAAATTAGTTTTGGATGAGAAGATTATGAATGTAGTTAGTATTTATGCACTAATAGTAGGCTTAGAGGAGGATTAAGCAACCATTTTGAGAAGAAATGGATGGATTGATATAAGTTATTCTTGAAAGAGAAAGGGATACTTGTAGGTGGTGAATTACATAGGCATAGGCAAGAACAATATGGGATATAAGAGTACATGGAGGGTTTGGTTTTGGGGATAGAAATTTAATAGGAGATTCAATTCTTGAGTTTTCATTAGCTTATAATCTAGCACCTACAAAAATATTTTAAGAAGAGATGAGTATTCATGGATAGATTGCTTTTTCATCAAGAGAAGAGAAAGATCAATATGTAAGGATTGTAAGGTGATATCAGGAGAGAGCTAACTACAACATATAGGTTATTAGTCTTATATTTATATATTAAATGTAAGTAGAAAAGAAGATAAATTAATGATTGTCCAAAGATGGTGGAATTTGAAAGGGGAAATGTTGTCTTTTTCGAATAACTTATTAAAGGAGAGAAAATAAATACTTAAGGACTAAACCAAATAAAATGCAGGATCAAATGGTCAATTCTATCAAGGGATAGCTAAAGATGAAAATCAAAAGGGAAGAGATATAAAAATAAAGAAATTTAGTTCCGGAATAATGAAGTACAAGAGGTAAAATTAGAATAAAATGGGCTTGTTTTAAAATAATGATGGCAATAATTTTATAAGATATAGGAGGCGAAAAAGATGCAAAAATGCTAGTAAGGCTAAATATGTAGCATACGATAATTTATATGATAGATTGAGTTCAAAAGAGGGTGAGAATGAAATTTATGGAGCATCTAAAATTAATGAAAGAGATTTTCTTTTGAAAAATTGTAATTAAGGATTTTACTAAAGAAATGAAGAACCAAAATAGGGTGTCATAATTTTATATGGATAATCCACAAAAGTTAAGTGGAGATCGCTTTGAAAAAATTGCAAAAGGCTAAGGACTTAGAACCAAATGAAATATCCATTGAGGTTTGAAAAGTTATGGGACATGCTGGGCTAAATTGGCTTACTAATTTAATGAAATTTTAAAAATAAAAAAAAAAGCTAGATGAGTGGAGAAGTATTGTAGTACCTATCTATAAGGATAAAGGTGATGTACAAAGTTATTCTAATTTTCAGAAAATTAAGTTTATTAGCCACTATATGAAATTCTGAAAAGAGTAATTGAACAAAGATTAGGAAAAATAACAACTATTTTAGAAAACTAATTAGGATTTATACATGAATGATCAACAATTGGAGCTATCTTTTTACTTACGCAATTGGTACAAAATATAGAGAAAAAGAAAAAAGTCTATATATGGTTCTCATTGATTTAGAAAAAGTTTATGATAGGGTACCAAGAAAAGTAATTTGGTGGGCTTTAAGAAGGAATGGTGTAGATAATTGATATGTTGAAATAATTAAGGACATGTATGTTGGGGCATTAGCGAGTGCTAGAAGTTGATGCGCTATAACAAGTTTACTTCTAGTTACCATAGGCTTGTATCAAGGATCAGCGCTATATATCTTTTTGGTACTAATTATGGATAACTTATTGCTAATGTTTGGAAGATATACCACAGTGTATGTTATTTGCAGATGATATAGTGTTGATTGATGCAAGGATTCAGATCCCGCGAGACACCGGGACGGGATACTATCCAATGTATCGGGACAGGGTGTTCCGCTAACATCCTAGCGTCCCAATCGGATTATCTTGGGACATCCCTTGTCCCAAGAGTCGAGATGGGGTGGGATGGCGACGTGTCCCGTTCTATGAAAAAATTGGGACAGCCTTTTCTCATGAGATTTAAAATCTTGAATTGATGAAGAAAATAGAACTATATTAAATATTACATTGGACTTATGGAGGAAAACTTTAGAAGGTCTAGAGATTAGCACAACAAAGATAGAGTACGTGAAATGTAAATTTAGTAGGAATGGAAATAAAGATGTGATACCCGTTAAGATTGAAGACAAAGTTATACCTCAAAGCAGCATTTTTCATTATTTAGAATCTATTATACAAATACTGGGGAGATAGCTGAAAGATTAGTAGAACAAGGATAGAGTATATGAAATATAAATTTAGTAGGAATGGAAATAAAGACATGATGCCTATTAAGATCGATGACCAAGACATACCTTAAAATGGTCATTTTCATTATTTAGAATCTATTATACAAATAATGGGGATATAGATGAAGACATATGTAAGATTTAGATCTAATTGGATGAAGTGGAGAGGTGCATTTGAAATATTATATGATAAACACATGCCTTCGAGGCTGTAAGGAATATTTTATAGAACAATTGTAAGGTCTCCATGTTGCATGGTTCAAAGTGCTGGGAAATAAAGAAAGTACTTAAAAAGTAGAAACAATAAAATAAAAATAAATATATTAGAGGAGCTATAGGAGTTGCAGAAAATTATAAACCAAGCAATTTTACCATGAAAATTTGAGGAGGCTCTAGTAAGGAGAGTTACTTCGGTTTGTGTTGAAGATGGTAAGAAAAGAAGGGAAAGATGTAAGATAACCAACTATTTGGTTAGAGAGAATCTCATTTCGATTCTGATTTTAGAAATAAGTGAAAATTCTATAATAAAACCTAATCCTGACTCTTTCCAAGTATTTAAATCTCACTGTGATTTTGATTTTGATTTCAATCATGAACTAACTGCATAAGCAAATGTGGTTCTTTTGCTTTCCAGTCCAATCTATTTCAAGTAGGATTCTGATTGCAATTGCCAATCAAATGTACCCTCGAGGTCTTCCTTCATGAAAGCCATCCTTCACTTCCATTTTGCTTAAGTCCTTCAAATTTTCCTACGGTGGGAAAGCTTATTAACTCAAACGAGAAAAGGTCATTAAGCGTTAGAGAAGTCTCTTAACCTTTTGCTGTCTATTTCAAATCTTCAACCAGTGTTTTAATTTAGTCTCTTGGTTGATTTCTCTTCTCTCTATTCTGTAATATTTTCCTTTGAATTAGAAAAGTTGGGGCAGGGTACCCTGCTTCCATATTGCCTCAGATGAAGGAAAACAAGTGTAGGAATAGAATTTATTTTATTAGTTAAATTAAAAACTACAATAAAAATTAAAACTTACCATGACAAGGCTATAAATGACGAACATCATGCAATTGAATAAGGAAAGTTTCTTAGCTGGATATCATGAGTTTTGAGCTACTCATATTAGCTAAGAGCTAGAGTAATGTTTTTGGTAAAAGGTTATGCTCCCATCAAACCTGATTGCTAAGCTATGTTGTACTTCCATTGATTTATGAGGCTACACTATACTTCTATTTTTATTTTTTATTTATAAATTATTTATTTATTTATAGATAAAAAATTTTATATTTATTAATTTTAGAAAAAAGACATCGTTTCTTTTTCCATTATCATTAACCTCATTTTCATCATTATTGCCATCACTATCACTATTGTCTCTTTTATCACTGTTATCATTATCTTTATCTCTACCATTACTATTACTATCATCCAGCTATCATTTCCTTACTTGCCAACACCATCTCATTATTCGCATCCCACCACTGAGTTCTATCAACATCATCTTTTGGAAATAATTGGTAGGTGAATTTGGCCTTTCTTTCGTAAGCCTTTTTGAATTTTGATCACATAATGTAATGCAATGGCTAGTTTCAGTTTTTGATAGTTACTAGCACAAATATTAATGTAGGACTATTTTTTTATTGTTGTCTTTGGATTATATCTACCAAATATATCATGTATATTTTTTCCCTCTCTATTGTCTCCTTTTCTCTCTCTTCTTTTTGGTTTAAAAAACTTTTGGACTGTAGAATTGGATAGCATTATAAATAGCCATCCATCATACATCTCAAAAATGGATGGTTCTTCTCCATCATCATGATATATCATGAATTGCATTAATGATATCTTATCATATATCATGAATAAATGAGAGGGATCTATCTTCAAAATAAATGATATAATAGCTGTCTATGATGATACTGTATTCTTCGATACAAAAATTGTACTTGAAAGAATTAGTATTCTTGAATTAAAACTTTCTATTACAATAAGACCCCTGGTGGTCATTAGCCTCCCATGTTTATTGAAACAAATAAAAAAAACCCCTTTCACCTAGAAAAAAATATTATGAAAGTATGATCTCTAAATCTATCTAACTAAAACAAAGAAAGTTTTTAAGTAATTTTCTTTTGAGATTGTAGAAAGTTTTAGATAATTTACAGATATTAGTTTTTTTTTTGATAAGTAATTTATAGATATCAGTTACCCAATGTGCCATCTGCCGGAGCTCGGGCGCGCCACGTATCGAGCTCGGAGCTTTTCACTCGGCAGCACGTTTTTGTCCTTCGATTCCTTCCCGAGCGCTCTCGAACCTTCCCGAGCTTTTCTCTGGCTCCCCTTCCAATCGTGCTTTCCTTCTCTCTGCTCTCCTCGCCACCATCTCCCACCGATCTCCGTCGTCGCCTTTCTCCCGGCGTCAGCATTGCCCTCCGATCTCCCATGCTTTCCTCCCATTGATCTCTGAAAAAGAGAGAAATGAATACTTTCCTTCTCATAGAAAAAAAAAAAAAAAAAACTTACCCAAACACAAAACCCCAGCCAGCGTCTAAGCTTCCTATTCGCCACTCGAAGCCTCCCACCCGGTTGGGACTCCTGAAGACGAAAAAAAATGGAGGGAAAACTGTGGAAAACATAGGAAAAATCAATGAAAACAAAGGATGGAAGGAAAAAGAGAAAGAAATGAAAAGAAAAAGAAGCCCAAAAAAAAAAAATAATAATGCATGTGGGAAGGGGTAAGAGTTTTTCGTCTTTCCTTTCGTTTCATTGATTTTTCTTATGTTCGCTATGCTTGAGAATAGACCCCAATCGGAACCTGAGAAAACCCTCCCATCGCCCTCAGGTGCACTCTTTCCCACAAATCTCTGAAAAAGAGAAAGAAATGCAAGAAGAAGAAGAAGAGAAAAAAAAAAAAAAAAAAAGATCAATCTATGTGGAAAAGGTTTTACCTTTTCATTTTTACCGTCTTTCCTTTAATTTTGTTGATTTTTCTTTTCTGTTTTCCCCTGGTTCTTCCCCGTTTTTCCTGGTCTAAGGAGTCTCAATCGGGTGGGACCGTGGGAGGATGTTTGCCTTTTTGCCAGGATGTTTAACTTCTTATCAGCACACATCTATTTTATTAATTTGAGGAATATGGTGCTTTGATGTATGTAGATTTGATGCCTATCCAAATAGGTTGTGTTTGGAGTCCTTTAATGGAGTTGAAGCTTTTTCTGAGTGCTTTTCAGCATATAAAAGATGAGGATATGAAAATTAGGTTTCATTGTGTTGCTTGCAGCAATAAACTATTGCACCTGTAATTGCTTACTTAGGATATTACTACCTGTAAGGTGGTTAGGCCAACCAAAAATTAAGACATCAAATCTTCGTACCCTGCGACCATGTACATATACTTGGTTTGGATGATAGGTATCTGAGGATAAATCTCAAATTCATTCAAAATTTGAATGAATTTTAATTTTAAATTTTAAATTTTAAATCCATTCTAAACTCTATAAGATATTGCTAACGAATCCTATTAAAGTTCGGGATAGATCAAGTATCTGAAAAAAGATGCTCAACTATTGTTATAACATTAGATGGGGGATTGGTCCATAGTAATTTTGGACCTGTGTGTATCATATTTTATAATGATTTAAAAAAAAATAAATGAATTTGAAAAATTATGTTCGAATATATAAAATATTTAGATTTATTAATTAAGGATGAAAAATTAAAAAATTAAAAAAACAAAGTTGATTGTATTTATTGGATGATACTAATTCATTAAAAAAGATTTTTTTTGAGTTTTTAAGATTAATTTTAGGATTTTATATTAAAATATGTAGAAATATTTAAATTTATTATATATATGGTTCGTAAAACATCCAAAAATCATCATAAATAAAGTTGATAGTTTTAGTTATATAAAATTAATATATATATTATTTGATTTAAGATATTAATAATTAAAAAAATAATTAAGAATTGTAGATTATATTTGTGGATTGATTTTAAAATTTAAAATTTAATAATAAATTATCTATTTATGGGATTGGTTTTGCTCGAGACATGTTGGGCCAAACTGGTTAAGCATTATCCTACAAATTAGACTTGAAAATCAATAGCCAAGGTTAGATTAAAATATAAAGTTTTTTTATTTTTTTTGAGTTGAATTTGAGTATATTGTTTGTTCAACTAGGAGTTGGTTTAGGATTGGATTGATAATATTTTAAATACGGAATAATATTTCATTATGTTCAATAACTTGCATTTTCAAAAAATTTTAAATTATTTGATTATTTTTAGGGGATGAAATTTATATGCAAGATAAATTTAAAATCAATTGATATCTCCTATGATTGGTGGTATAAAGCATATTATAATTATAGAGATACAATAAAAATTTATGATGATAATTTTTAGTACAATCAATGCAATACAAATGATCAGCTTTGCTATATATCATATTTTCGAAAAACTTATTTTGTCTTTGAGAATAAGTGATCTAATCTAGCTTCACAAATGATTATTTGACTAAAAAGATGGAATAGATGAGTTAAAAAAACTTTTGTTACGATGTAACCCTGGAATGCAACCTAAAGGTATCTGTCACTTGCTATAAGTAAAAAAATGGATGAAGGCAAAATATAATATCTGTTAACTATATTTTATCTTTTAAGTCATCTTTTTTCACTTTGAGTATTGCTAAATAAGTTCTATTAGAATTCGAGATGGATTAGATATCTGAAAAAGTCTATCCAATTACTGTTCCTAAGCTCAATGTAACATTAGATGCGGGATTGGCTCATTGCATTTTTAGGCCAATGCATTGTATTTTAACATAATTTTTTTAGATTTTTTTATATCAATTTTAAGTATTTATGTCCAAACATATAAAATGTTTAGATTTATCATATAATGATGAAAAAAATTAGAAGATTAAAAAAAGTTGATTATATTAATTAGATAATATTAATTCAAAAAAATATTTTGTTTGAGTTTTTAAGATTAATTTTAGAATTTTATATTTAAATTTATTATATATGGTTCAAAAAATATTCAAAGGTCAACATAAATAAATAAAGTTGATAATTTTGGTTGTATGAAATTATAATATATATATATATAATTGATTTACAAAATTGATAATTAAAAAAATAAATTTATAATTATAGATTTTATTTATTGATTAATTTTAAAATTTAATATGTAATATTTAAATATTAAATATTTAAAATTATGATTTATTTTTTTAATTATTTTGATTCATATTTTGTTATCAAATTTAATTCAAAAATATTTTAATAAAATTTTTTGATATTTATATTTTTAGTTTAAATGAAGAGGTTATGGAAGTTGAAGATTAGTACGTATGTGAGTTTACCGGTTAACAAAAGTGTTAAATTTAATATTATATAAAAAATTTATGTAATAATAAAATATTTTAAATTTTTATTTTTATTTAAATTAAAACTTGCTGCGAAGCGCGGCTTCCCTACTAGTTATGACAAGTTGTGTCTCGCGCTCATCTCCATTTCCATTATGCTCTTTTTGGATAAAATAGCCACCACACTGTCAATTGTTAGACAGACTTAATTATTTATATTGCTCGTAGTTTTTATTGGTCTGTCAGTTGGCCGTGGTCCACGTGCTTCTCGACACGGCTGCTCGATCAACGTCATATTATGATCGTGACTTTTAGGATTCGTTTGATTGATAGGAAATAGAGGGGAAGAGACAATTTCTAGAAGCGAAGAAAGTTTTTTGTTCAGTTGAAATTTTAAAAAGAGAAAGAATGAAAAAAATATTTTTTATAAAAAAATATTTTTTATATTTTATGAAAAATAAAAATATTTGGAGACGTAAATTTTGACACTTTCTGTAAGGTGCGATGGTATTTTTTTTAAAAATATTATTTTAAAATCTATAGTTAAAATTTAGTAAAATATTAATAGACGGTTGAAATAAAATATTGAATAGTAATATAATATAATATTAATATAAATATAAATATAATATTAATATTTATTATATTTTAATATTATTTTAATATTTATTTTAATATAATATAATATTTATATTAATAAATTTATTATATTAAAATATGAATATTATATTAATATAATATTAATATATTAGTAATATATTAATATAATAAATTATTTTGATCTAATGTTATATTATAATATATTAATATTATATTTATATTGATATAAATATAATATTTATTTTTATATAAAATTTATAAGTAAAAATGTATGGTTTTATATCTATTAAGGATATAATAGATATTTTATATAATTTTTTTTAAAAAATAAATATTTATCTAAATATAAATTATTTTATAATAAATCATCTTTTCATCATCAATCAAGCATATCAAAATTTTATTTTTTAAAAAATTATTTTTTAAAAAAATTATTTTTTTAAAAAAAATTTCTGCTCGCGGATCAAACGAGTTCTTTAAGCATTCCCGGCCCCAAATCCCTAACTTCTGCTTTTACCACCGCTAAATCTTCTCTTACCCCGATCTCGCTCAGTATTTTCTCACGCGGTCTCACCTAAATCAGGCTCCTATTCATTAGGACCATTGGTACGAGCATTATGTCTCCTGTTGACAAAATTGATTATGATTAGTATGTTATTAAACTTTCTCTTTTTTTTCAAAAAAATTCATTCTATTTTCTATTTTAATTGTCAAGTTTGACGCAAAATATTCTGCTTGCCGCTCAATGATGCCCAAAACTCAAGAAAGAAGCTTTTGGCATGCTTTTGTTACATTTTCGTATCATTGCTAGTTTTCATAAAGATTAATGTGTCTACGCTCTATTTTCATTCACAAAAAAGAATTGCAGCTGGGTTGTTACTTAATTAAATTTAATTTTTTAGATAAATTTAGATAAATTAGTAATAAATTTACTTCAATGATCTGTTAGCATTTCGATCTGATCATAATGTCCAAAAAATTGTTCCAATAACTTACTCCTTTGGCATCCAAAAGAAAAAAAAAAGGGCTATAACCCCGAGGCATGATGTGGTTGGCTTATAAGATACAATTTTTAAAAAGAATTAGCACCCAACCTCTGCGTTACAATAATTTAATAGATAATAATGATAATATTTTATATTAAAAATTATTTTCATCAATTAATTTTACGATGAGTTTAAAAATATCTCTCAAAATTCTTTTTTCCAAAGATTGCTTTTCAAAACAGTGGAGGATGTCATATTTGGATGGCATTGGATGACACGTAATGTTGAAAAAAATTATCCTATAATCTTATATGTTAATATGGAATGTTATTCTTAATATATATATTTTACTTTATTATTATTGTATAGATATTGATATATAGATTTAGTAGAAATTCTTTGTGCACTGCAGGTGATGTAGAAAATTCGATGAGGTGCGCATGCCTTGTCCGATTGGTTCATGTAGCCATCGTTATCCAATGCGGATTTAATATTAGTTGGTTAGTTTTTTTATTTAAAAAATTTATATGATAAAAATATTTTTATTAAAAATTATAATATTTTTTTAAAAAATTATGATATTTTTTCGTAAAAATTATGATGCTTCTGCAGAAAATGATAAATTGAAGTGGGGTGTTATAATTTTTGTGAAAGGATATTATAATTTTTAAGAATGGGATGTCATAATACTGTTTGGAAGAAAAAAAATAATAAATATATGTAAGATAATGAATATATGTGGAAATAGTATTATGATATTTTTTTTTGAAAATTATGACGTCCCTTCATAAAAATTATGACATCCTATTTTAGTTTAGCATTTTTTGTAGGAGCGTCATAATTTTTGTGAAGAGATGTCATAATTTTTAAGAAGAAATATCATAATTTTTATGAAAGATATTTTTATCATATAAAATTTTAAAATAAAAAAGCTAATTTGCTAGTATTAAATACACATTGGATAGCAGTGGCTACGTGGATCAATCGGATAAAGTGGTGCATTTTACGTCGGATTTTCTATACCGTCTGCGGTGCACAAAGAATTTCTTATAGATATAGATAATGATTTAAAATATTTTTTATTTTTTATCATATGATTTTATTTATATTTTTTATTTTAAAAAATATAAAAAAATAAAATTTGATACGCGGTGTTGCCTGAAATTATTCTATAATTTTACATGTCTATACATAATGTTATTTTTAATATCTGTGTATTATTTTATTATTATTATATAAGTATAGATAAAGATTGAAAATAATTTTTTATTTTTTATCATATTATTTATATTTTTTATACAAAAATATAAAAAAATAAAATTTGATACGTAATGTTGTGGAAGATTATTATATAATTTTATATATCAATATAATATTATTTTATTATTATTTTATAGATAAATAGAGTAACATTTTTAAGGCCATCATCTTTCTTTGTGGTCGTCTGCTAGCATGACTTTTCACTCATGGTATCCATTGGCTGCTCCACTTTCTTCGCCGCTCCAAGTCTTTGGCGGAGTGTTGCTGGAGAGTTCTTTTTCTAATTAATATAAAAAAAATTATTTATTTAAATAATCTAATTTTTAACTTATTTATCAGAATGATACAAAATTGATAAAATATCATTTTGAATGGCGTTTTCTAATGGCCACGTTACTTCCTATTTTTCACGTAGACCACGTAAAAAAAATTAAAAATAAAATATGTCAAAAAATATGATATTTTTAAAAACGTCACTCCAAATGGCATTTTTAAAAACGTCATATTATTTGGTATTTTTTTAAAAAAAATAATTAAAAAAAATTAAATTTATAAAAAAATAAAAATTTTAATTTTGATAAAAATAAAAATTATCATTTAAAATTAATATCTCCATTTCAAATTATCTTTTTCAAAAAATATTTGAAAAAAATTGGTGTAAAAAAAATTAAAAATATCACTAAAAATTTTAAGAAATAGAAATTATAATTCTAAAATTTAAAAAAATAAAAATTTTAATTTTAATTCAAATAAAAATCATCATTTCAAATTACAATCTCCTTTTCAAATTAATTTTTTTAAAAAAATATCATAAAAGAAGAAAAAAAATTATAATTTTGAATAAATTTTAAAGAATAAAAATTTTAATTTTAATTCAAATAAAAAAGATAATTTTAAATTATTTTTTCCATTTAAAATTTATTTTTTTAAAAAATATCTCAAAAAAATTTAAAAAAATAAAAAAATAAAAAATATCATAAAAAAGAAAAAATGGGAGCAAAATAAAAATTATAATTTTAAATTTAAAAAAAATAAAAATTTTTATTTTAATTCAAATAAAAATCATCATTTCAAATTACTTTTCTCATTTAAAATTAATTTTTTTAAAAAAATATGTCAAAAAAAATAAATAATAAAAAAATGCCATAAAAGAGCAAAATATTTAAAAATTGAGAAAAAAATAAAAATTATAATTTTTAATTAAAAAATAAAATTTTTAATTTTAATTAAAATAAAAAATATTATTTCAAATTATTTTTTCCATTTCAAATTTTTTTTTAAAAAAATATTTCAAACAAAGAAGTAAAAAATGAGAAAAAAATGAGGTAAAAATAAAAATTCAAATGTTAACTCAAATAAGAAACATAAATTCAAATTATTTTTTTATTTAAAATTAAATTTTTTTAAAAAAATCCCAAAAAAATTTATGGGGGTTAAACAATAAAATATATCATAAAAAAATATCAAAAAAATGAAAAAAATAGAAATTATAATATTAAATTTAAAAAAATAAAAATTTTAATTCAAAATTTTTTTCAATATCACACCGTACGTAGCTGTTTATGTCCGTACCAGATCGAGATATACTAGTACGGTCTGATTCATCTCATAATTAAATTATCCGATATACTATTATTATTTACATTATAATTTCTATAGTCCTTTTAGCATAATTTTTTCTCTCCTAATGTTCTGAGACATATTAGGGTATGTGTAATCATATCCACAAAGCATAATATTTGATCACTTGAATTTAAATAATATTAAAAAAATTAATAATTAATAATATTAAATATAATAAAAATATCAAGCATACAAAAAATAGTACAATAAAAGTTTCAAAAATACTAAGTACAAATCTAAAAAAGATTAAGTCCCACAAGGACGTCGTGATGCCCATGGTCGCTTGGACCTTCTCAGGAAGGTCCTCAACGGCTGCTCCTGCTCCTGGTGTGATGGCTCCTCTCCTATATCAGTGGAGGAGATCTGCTGGTCATGCTGCTCAGAAATAACGGATGTTGTCGGATCATCTACGGACTAAGCGACCCGCTCAACCCTCTTATCTGGATACACGGATGGGCCTGAAAAGAAAGTATCATACTCATATGGCCAACTGGTATCCGATGATATCATCTGGGGGATGTAGGAAGAAGAAGGTGCTGCCATCTGTGGATCAAATGGCGGTGGCATCTGTGCAGCATCTAGTGATGACATCTGTGAAATATGCGGTGATGACATATGTGGAACATATGGTGACGGCGTATATCTCATATCTGATGCATCGGCTGCTCCATACCAAGGCGCACAGCTATATGGATCAACACCAATCGCCAACAATATTTTGAAACTTGTTCTCTTTATCTCACGCAGTATCCGAATCCGTTCGTCCTCATCAGTCGTAGATAAAGCACGACGAGTGTCCAACACAAGACCCGACATAAAATCAGTCTACAAAATAAAAATAAAACAGTCAATATATTATAAAATATAAAATAAAAATATAATACAAATAATATAAACTAATTTTCGTAGTCTTACCAAAAGATGCACTGTAGAACTCTCGCTCTCGTATCTGGGAACTGCATACCGAGGCTGTCCAATAACTCGCACTGTAATGCTAAAAAATCAAACCATGTAGTCATCGGTATATAAACGACCTCTCAAAATGGGATCACCATGAATAATGTGATCTCGACGTGCATCCCAAATATCGATATACTCTGCATGTCTGATACGCTAGTCAATACGAGCTCTCCCTTGTCGATCAATACGATGAAGTCCCTGGTTGGTATCAAACTGCTCTGGGATACCCTAAATCTGACCAAACTACCGCAGGACACGATCGAAAAGATGTCACTCTACCACATCAAAATAAATAAGTGGCACCCTAGCAGTCCATATGTCATGTCCAACTGTACACATCTGCAGCAATATGTCAATATCTCATCTGTATATGGCTCCCACAAAAATTGATAGAGTTAAAATAAAAAAAATTAGTAAGTTAAAATTTTAATAGATTATGAATACTGTAAAATGATATTTGTAAAAAATTTAGAATTTATCCGTCTATATGTATCAACTAATGTATCCAACTGGCACCTATAAATCCGTGTCACTATCGTCGATACGTGATGAACGTTGAATGCAACGTTCCATCTGTTTCACAATCTACTCATGTTAAATAAATTTTATCAAATTTAAAATAGTAAGTTTCAAATAAAAAAAATAATATTTTTATATCTATATCCTAATGGTCCGTCCAGCCTGAATGGAATATCAGGATCATATTGCTCTGATGGCATCTCGAGCAACTATCGTCGTAATGGACTGATAGTCGACATACGCTCCCATATCCAAATCTGTAAATTTCAAAAAAATTATACATGATATACCCAATGTTTGAAATGTTATTGAATATTAAAAATAAAAATTTTTAATTCACATATCTATAATAATATAAGATAACCACCAATCTCGCTCTGATCAGCATAAGAACCCCGACACATAGCTCTGTACAGACAAGCTAGTACTGCACTGCCCCAACTGAGTCTATGAGCGAAGTCTAAATCCTTTAATAATGGCAAAAACATCAACTTCATCTTATTCGATGAAGTATCGGGTAACAGGACACCACCTAACAATCGCAGCACCTGACCTCTAACATACTGCTGCACCATCTCCTCTGGTGCATCATCCGTAATATGAAAATGTCGATAACGATCATCCAAACACTCAATCCTAAGTCGTGAATAATCGAAAAAGTGTGCGTCGGGCTCAAACCCTAGCAATTACAAGCATAAAGCCTGCCACTCCGGAATGGTAAGCGTGAGATCAACTCCGATAACTAGATCGCCATCAACTGGTAGTCTAGTAAGGATGTTGACATCCTGTAAAGTGATGGTCGCCTCACCAAATGGAAGATGAAATGTGTGTATCTCTAGACGTCATCTCTCAAGCAAAGCAGTAACAAGACCAACATCCATCTGTATATGACCGATCCGATATACTCCATAAAATCTAAGATATCGTAAATAATCTAGTACTCTATGTGGGATGTCCTCTGTCCTCCAGAAGTCAGCATCAGATCATCGTAGACGAATGTGTCTGGGCTCCTGCAATAAAATATAATAATTAGATAATAAATATAATTTTTTTAAAAAAAATAAATAGTAAATAGGATTGAAATATTTACGCCGCTGTCTAAAATAGTCTGTGATCGATGGTGCTCATGTAATATAAGAATACTGCTGTCTCGAGGATCGAGATACCGCGGATCGTAAGTCATAATACGCTAATGAATCTAAAATAATGATATTATCACAAGTGTATTAAAAAATAAGAAATATGATATGATAGCCATTTATTTTATGAGAAATATATTTTAAACATAATATTGTCATACAATACAACTTAAACACAAAATTCAATTAATCTCAGGATATTAAACACGTATATTCAAATACAATCTCACAGAAATACATAAAACAATGATAAAAATACATCTTCGGAGCCTTTAATTTCTTCCATTGCTTGAAGTTGAAGTGTGTTGAAGTATCCTAGGACAGCGATGGCGGTCATTATCCTGTTCTTTACAAATGTCACAGTGGTTCTTACTTCTTATTTGCCTATCATCCATCTCATTTCGTAGTCTTGTTAACTTTGGTCTACCTTCCTGCTTGGGTCTCAAACGATGATGATCAGGAATACATTTGAACATACGTGTATGCATCCAATAATCTTCATGTGGTAATGGATTAAAGTCACCACTCCAAGCATTCATATATGCTGTAATTGTATATGCATCATCCACAAAACCACTAAAATGTACAGGGAAGGAGAGAGAGAGAGGAAGAGGGAGAGGAGGGGGCCGGCCAAGGGAAGGGGAGGGCCGGGGCCCTCCGTCGGGGCCGTCGTCGGGGCGTGCCGGCCCGCCGCCGGCCCTCTATCGCCGGCGGTCAAGGAAAAAGAGGGAGACAGAGAGAGGAAGAGGGAGAGAGAGAGAAAGGAAGAGGGAGAGAGAGGAAGAGGAAAGAGAGAGGAGGGAGCTCACCGTCGTCGGGAGGTTACTGCTGAGTTGTCGGGAGGAGAAAACGCCGGAGATAGCCGGAGAAGAGGGAGAAGAAGGAGGGAGGAATTTTTTTTTTTGATTTTAAGCTTGAAAAATGCCAAAGGGAATGATATTTTTCAAAAATGCCATTCCCTTTGGCGTTTTCCTCCATTTTTTTTATAGTTTTTTATTTTTTTATTTTTCTTTACTTATTTTTATATGATTTTTTAATAAATAAATTTAATTTAAAATAGGTATAGTAATTTGAAATGATAATTTTTTATTTGAATTAAAGTTAGAATTTTTTTAAGTAATAATTATAAATTTTATTTTTTATCATTTTTATTTGAATTATAATTAGGATTTTTAATTTTTTAAATTTAAAATTATAATTTTTATTTTTAAATTAGAATTATAATTTTTATTTTTTTTAATTTTTTATGATGTTTTTTATTTTTTTTACACCAATTTTTTTTAAGATATTTTTTTTAAAAAAATTTGAAATGAGAAAAGTAATTTGAAATTATATTTTTTATTTTCATTAAAGTTAAAATTTTTATTTTTTTTAAATTTTAATTTACAATTTTTATTTTTTTCATTTTTTTTCACTTTTCGTATGGCATTTTTTTCTTTTATTTTTCTTGAATCAAATTAAAATTTTAATTTTTTTTATAATTTAAAATTATAATTTTTATTTTTTTCTCATTTTTATCATTTTTTTCTTATTTTTGTGAAATTTTTTTGAGATATTTTTTTATTTGTTTGGAATATTTTTTAAAAAAGTTAATTTAAAATGGGGAAAGTAATTTGAAATGATGTCTTTTATTTTAATTAAAATTAAAAATTTTATTTTTTTTAAATTTAAAATTATAATTTTTATTTTTTTTATTTTTTTAAATTTTTGACTTCTTTATGGCACTTTTATTTTTTTATTTTTTTGAATATTTTTTAATGATGGTTTTTATTTGAATTAAAATTAAAATTTTAATTTTTTAAAATTCAAAATTTTTATTTTTATTTTTTTCATTTCTTTTTCATTTTTTTATGGTATTCTTTATTTTTTAAATTTTTTAAGTTTTTTTAGATATTTTTTTTAAAAAAATAATTTTAAATGGATAAAATAATTTAAAATTATCTTTTTTATTTGAACTAGAATTAGAATTTTTATTTTTTAAAATTCATTCAAAATTATAATTTTTATTTTTTTCTCAATTTTTTCCCATTTTTTTCTTCTTTAATGATATATTTTTAAAAAAATTAATTTGGAAAAATTAATTTTATGGTATTTTTTATTTTATGCTATTTTTTAAGATCTTTTTTGAGATATTTTTTTATAAAATTAATTTTTAAATAATTTTAAAATTATAATTTTTATTTCTTTTTGATTTTTTTAATGATATTTTTAATTTTTTTTACACCAATTTTTTTCAGATATTTTTTTAAAAAGATAATTTAAAATGGAGATATTAATTTTAAATGATAATTTTTATTTTTTTAAAGTTAAAATTTTTTATTTTTTATAAATTTATTTTTTTTTATTTTTTATCTTTTTTTAAAAAAAATTAAATAAATACTATTTGGAATGATATTTTTAAAAACGTCATTCTAAATGGTGTTTTTAAAAACGTCATATCATTTGGTATTTTTTTTTACATGATCTACGTGAAAAATAAAAGGTGACGTGATCATGATAAAACATCATTCAAAATGATATTTTATCGATTTTATATCAATCTGATAAATAAATTAAAAATTAAATTATTTAAATAAATAATTTTTTTTTATATTAATGAGGAAAAAAAGTCTGCTGCTGGATGGTTGTCATCAAGAGATTGGACGGCTAACAAGAAGTCGCTATCAGTAATGCCTTGCCGTGAATAAGACGTAAACTAGTTTACATCGGTTGTCGGTGGAGGCGGGTGCACAGCAACACTACAAATCCAATCAGATTGAATCAGATTCAGCGAATGTGCCACGTGGCCCTCGTTTCTGACCCCATCGAACCCGATCCTTGGATCCCTCTCGCTTCTGGAACCATCGGTCCAACGACCCCGGCACTCCGATGGCCGATTCACGGTTCCCACGCCAACTTTTCATCACTGCATTCATTAACGGGACATGTACGATCGGTAATAAATGTCCACCATTCATTCGGTGAGGCCGCATCGTCATCCATCCGACTAGCTAATTCCGGAGGAAGGTGGAGTTCCCCAGGCGTTGCCACTGGTTACAGCCGGACGTCAGACGCGGAACACCTAACGTGAGAAGCGCAGCGACCCAAACGCGTTCCCCTCCCTTTGTTACTAGGTTTCATTTATCTCGTAGTAGCAGTGGTTATCGACTGAGAACAATATTTTGGGCCCAAGGCACGCGATGCAAGCATTCGAGCTGCGATATTTCATGCAACTATTAATATTTGCATGCTTTGGAACATTGTACTGGCATTTTAGTTGAGACTTATAAAATTATTCATTTTTGATAAGTGAGAGCAAAGGTATTTATTTATTATAGTATTATTATGTATAACTCGCTTTCTTGAAAGTGGACATCAAAATCCACCCTGATAGAACTCACATAGAGACACATCTTCATTTATGCGAATACAAACATGAACACGTATAGAGCAGGGTTCCTTTTGGCCTTTACATGAATTGAAAAGGATTGATTCTTCAAATATGACCATTTCTATTGGCGATATATCCCTTCCAATATATATATGAATTGCACAAAATCTAAGATGTATAATCAATCAAGCGGCATCACCGTATGAAGAATTTTAAATTATTATTTAATGATCATCTACGAGCGGATGTTGAAATTTTGATCTTGTTTGACTGATGTGAAGGACAAATCAATTTTATTAAGCTCTTTTGGACGAGATCACATCAATCTCTAGCAATCTCAGAGAAACGTGTAAGCACCACATGCGTTTACCATGTGATTTTATTTCTCCCTTCCCAAGTAACGGGCCAGGTTTATGTCATCAAGTATGTCATCAGCGACGCTCCCCGCTCTATATAATGCTGGCCACCCCGAGGGGCTTCGCGGTGCCCTCTCTCGTACCCTCTTCCCTTCCTCCACTACTCCGAATCTTTTTATCCTCTCTCTCTCTCCTTCTTTTCTTAGCCCATTGCTTCCATCGGTCTCTGCGGAAACGAGAAGAAATGGCGTCAGTGAATGGGAACGGAGTGAAGGCATCGCCGGAAACGGAGCACCCCCGGAAGGCCTTCGGGTGGGCGGCCAGGGACACCTCCGGCATCCTCTCTCCCTTCTCCTTCTCTCGAAGGTATCATTCTTCTCTATTCCATCTCCGAACACAGGAGCTAAAACGTAGAATCCTGCCTCCCTCTTTGTTTCTTCTCTGTTATTTAGTTTAGTTTGGTTTGTTGATGTTATGGAAAACCCCATGGGATTCTCTCTTTCTCCTCTCAAGTATTTCTGGTATCATTTCTTTAGATTTGGATTGATTTTGTTTCTTCTACCGGTTTTTTGTTATTTTATCTGCGTCCGAACATGGTACGAGATTTTTTTTTTCTTTTTCCTTTATATTGCTTATGTTATTCTAGACAATTTTATTGATATAGTTTTTAAGGTCGAAAAATAATGGAAATATTCTGAAAATGAAGCAAAGCTTGGAGAAAAAGATTGGTAGGTCTTCTATGTTCGATTTATTCTTTAATCTGTTCATATTTATAATTTTTTATTTCCTTTTCGAAATTTTTTGGGCGTAACGGTCCGGAAAGCGGTCCCCAGGTGGTTTTATGCGGTCGCTTCTTACTGGCACTCAGCACCACACCCGTTTGCTGCTACGTTTCCCCGGTGACCTTCCCCGGAAGGTTCTGAACCAATTGTTAATGGTTTTTGTTGTTAATTTTGAGGTCAAAATGCCAACTTTGCCCTCGGTGCGAAAAAGAGCCTTACTAATGCGCTACACTTGCTTAGGAAAATAAAAAAATTGTTACAAGTACTTATTAGTTATTTTTACTTTTTGAAGAACAAAAACCTTTCCGAAGTTTACTTTATTTGCACATGGATCCCCTTGGCTGAAAAGATTGCTATGAAATTCCTTTGCCATTCATGAAGGGGGCCATGAATGCCTGCCTAAAATGCCATGACTAAGGTGATAGCAACTTGTAACAATTATTCAATAATAATTTAATAACAAAAAAAGAGTTGCCTTTTCTCTTTTAAATAATAATAACTGCAGTTACTTGGATCATAGAATCATATTTATTATGATATAAATTTTAAATATTATTGTTTATTTTGATGCTGAAGGAGGGCAAGATCATTTGGGAGCACTAAGCTACACTCATATAAGCAGCTACGTAAATTATCAATAGACTAAATTGTATTTTCTTTTTTAAATACTAACAATATTTCCTTAAAAGCTGATGCTGAATAGAAAAATAACTGGATGATGGAATGCATCAATGTCTTTTGTGGGAGAGTTGCAGTTTCTTTCCCTTAACCATTCTTTATTATCAGAAACTTGAAATGGCATTATTGATTTTGATGATGAATGAGACCAGTGGTAATTTGGATATGTAGCTAAACTTTTTTCTATTTATAAATTTTGTCATTTATGTAAAGAATAAAAGGAAAGAAACCAAAGTGCTCTCAATGATGGTTGAGTTTGCTGTTAATCAGTTAATTAGATGGTGTTTTATGTAGCCAATCACACAGGATCGATATTATGGGATTCTAAGATGCATCTTCCTATCCCATTGTTAAATATTTTGTTTGCCGATTCCCATAAATGTACTTATACTCGTTTGGTTTAATTTATCTGATCCCCCCCACCCAAAACCCAGAAAAAACCCAAAAAAAAAGAATCATTAGAAAATGCTGGCATAAAGAGAGAAAGATTGATTCTAATGGTCAGACTATCCAGATTGATGCTAATGGTTAAACCATCCATTGAAAGTTAAAGCTGCCTTTGGCTACTCAGCAAGAGGAATAATTATTGTAGTACGGTGGTGCAACCTCCCACTATTGTTGGTTGAGAAGTCAGTATCCCTTCTCTTCTTATATGAGAGCAGCAATAATTTCTTGATGGATCTATATTTTGTCATCTTGTTTTCTCTGAAGGCACAATTTATAGATTTGCCCCTGTTAGTGTTATTGGAACTCAAATCTTTTGAAATACTGCATAATGACCCCATCATCTATTTCCTGGTTGTATTGGTTGGGTCCATTCACGGATAAGAAGAAAATTATAATGCTTAATCGCATGGACATTTTACATTATGTAGCTTTTACCTGAATTTTGAACTGGTGGTTTTGCTATTTTGACTTTTTTATTTTGATCACTAGAATTATATTTGCTCCCACTTTAGTAAATTTATCCATATGAATTATTTTACCATATTTTTTGAATATTTAGATGTAGAGCTTTGAATGCTGGTTAATGTCCTAAGTACTTTATGGTGTTTTATTCAAGGTGTTACACCCTGTTTATAAACCTTTTTGCACCTACTCCTTAACCTGCCTACTTGTTATGTTTATGACCAAGGTCTGAGGTCTATGTGGACCAGATTTTATCTTGTCTTGTTGTCTCTTTTTTTGTATGAACAAGCTTGACCAAAACCTCGCTATTGATCAGCAGCATAATTTGATCAAATTGCACTGTCCATACTCTCTTTTATGACCATATGAAACCTACATTTGTTGTCTGCATTAAATGTTTGACTTGATTCATCAATAGCCTTGGTGGATTCAATCCTTTATTTGAGAAGGACCGATGGTATAAGGTGCATTACTCTGTTTCACGTGGTACCGGCAGAGCTTTGAATGCAGCATCAATGTATTATGTCCTGACTGTTATTAACGTTCAGCAACCGCGTGGATGGCTTCTACTGGTGTTCCTTCTATTTTCTGTAATCTTTCATTAGGACCACGGTTTTGCTGCCCCATTTCTTGGTTCAGTTTGTTAGGTTTCAATTCCATAGCCCAGTTGAATAATACAAACATGGAATTATGGTACTAAACATGAGCACGGAAGAAAGTGAATGCATGGGTAGTTTGCTTTTTAAGATTAAAATATTACGGGGAAGTCATCTGATGAAACATGGTGGCTAAGTATCTGGATTGCTGTTGGAATCTAATGATTATAATCTTATATATTGTTTTTCTTATGGTCCATGATTCCTGCAGTAGTTGATTGAAATCTTTAAACATATCTTGTGTGTGAATAAATGACTAATAGCAGAACAATTTACTGGCTTACAGGAACAATAGAGATGACGATGTCACCATAAAGATACTGTACTGTGGGATCTGCCACTCAGACCTTCATTGCATTAAGAATGAATGGACAAATGCCATCTACCCAATTGTCCCAGGGTTTGTACCTCTGAACACCAACAAACTTTTTTTATCCATAAACCATAATACAACCTTTCTCTGATACTCATTTAGATGAATTTAGAGAGAATGAAAAATGCACATTTTGATTACTTTTTGCTGAAAGACAGGATTGTCTTTCAATGATACGGTTGCAATTGTTTGAAGCTTGTGTGTCGTTCTTTACTCCATACTAGCAGGAAGCTTCTACCCATGGTGCTGCACCCGCTTCGGAACCTTAGAAAATTTGCTTCTGTACCTGCTTCCTAAGCACTTCCAATTCTTATTTTTGTTTGAGAGACCTGCTTTTGCGCACCCGCATCTGCAGCTAAATCTGCTCCTGCAACCAACCCACTTTCTGGTAACTATGCTGGCTGTGAACTGCTTTATTCTATTCAATATGATATGATCAGAGTCGACCTTATTTAGGATGAGAGACAGGTGACTTGTCAGCATTGGAGCCTTACCATAACCACTGCATATCGATGGACGCCAAACAACTTTTGAATGCTTGCAGCAGAAACCAGGACCTGGAGCACCGAACAGTAGTACCAGTATGTAGGTGTTATACTAAACAAGCATCATAAAATCGTCTTAGCTCATGCAAAATTTTGTTAACATGATAAAATCTTTTATTTCAATAGTTGATGCATGTACTGGCTAATAATTATCGCAAGAATCTGGTTGATTACACATGTAGATGTAAAGTGTGGAGATCTGGCCTGTGCATGGAGTATCATCGCACTCATCCTTAATTAGGGAAGCATAAATTTTCCATATTGCTTCACTTTCAACAACATTCACATGAGTACAAAAAGATATTCACCTTTGCACAGTGCAACCATTTGATAGACATCACCCATACACCTGAAAACACATGAAGATTTACAAAAGGAACTAACTGTGCAGACATGAGATTGTTGGTGTCGTTACCGAAGTGGGGAGCAATGTACATAAGTTCAAGGTTGGAGACAAGGTGGGAGTGGGCTGCTTGGTTAATTCTTGCCGTTCTTGTGACAGCTGCAAACAAGGTTTCGAGAACTACTGTCCCAGATTCATACTTACATACAATGCCATCGATACCGATGGAACGATGACCTATGGAGGGTACTCTGATACGATAGTCGTCGACGAGCATTTCGTTGTGCGGATCCCTGACACCATGCCCCTAGACAAGTGTGCCCCACTGCTTTGTGCTGGCATCACTGTATACAGCCCATTGAAGTATTTTGGACTCAATGAAGCAGGGAAGCATGTTGGGGTGGTCGGCCTTGGAGGGCTCGGCCATGTAGCTGTGAAGTTTGCCAAAGCCTTTGGAGCGAAGGTCACAGTGGTTAGTTCATCCCCTAAGAAGGAGAAGGAAGCAATTGAAAATTTGGGAGCTGATGCCTTCATTGTTAGCAGTAACTCTAAGCAAATGCAGGTAAAATAGCAATTCTAAATGCAATGGCCGCAGCCACCAACACTTGTATCAGTAAAGTAGCAATTCTATGTCCGAAGTTCGCGGCCACCAACACTCGTATCTTACTCTTGAATGTTTTGTTGTCCTGTTAGGCTGCCATGGGGACAATGGATGGCATTATCGATACAGTGTCTGCTGTCCATCCCCTCACGCCATTGCTCTTTCTGCTGAAGGCCCAGGGCAAGATGATCATGGTGGGTGCTCCAGAGAAGCCACTGGAGCTACCAGCTTTCTCTTTGATCATGGGTAAGTAAAGTGCTGATTCTCCAATGTGTTGTAAGATTGCTGGTTTGTTTGTTTTACTTGTTGGCCTTTCGATGAAATGAATTGCATGGATCTGCCTATAGGAGGGAAAATTATAGCTGGGAGTTGCATTGGAGGAATGAAGGATACCCAGGAGATGTTGGACTTCGCTGCAAAGCACAACGTAACAGCAGAGATCGAGCTCATCGGCATGGATTATGTGAACAAGGCAATGGAGCGACTTGCCAAGGCAGATGTCAGATATCGATTTGTCATTGATATCGCCAACACCTTGACCACTGCGTAGATTTGGGGTTGCAAAGATAGCTATATACCATTATTTAGGACTTTCTGGTTGCTTTTATAATGTTCTTTCCATGTAGTTGGATTGTTGTTGGTTATTTTATCCCAAGTTTGTCTTACCGCATCGTATCTTTGTTATCCGAGATTGTGGGAGAAGCTGCTGTTTAATATGAAGTTCTGTTCTTAATGCATTGAGAATTAAATAATATATGGTGTGTCATTCAACATAGACTTGATGGGCTCCGCATGTTTTGACCTATTATTAGAAGTCAAGGCAGTAGATTGTCATATAATTGCTTGAATGGGGTGCATTCTACATTGTTTGCAAGAAAAATCCTGATAGCTATGGTAATGCGTATATTCAGGGTGAGAAAAAGTATGGTCTGCCCAGGATAAGAATCTTATTACATCTTTTAAAAAAAAAGAAAAGAAAATTAGAGATCAGCTTAGATTTTAAGTGTGGAGTTGGTCTCTTGAGGTTGTGAAAGGAATTTGATCTGAGCCAGAGTTGATACTCTAATCTTCTCTAAAACTTAATTTGCTGCTTGCAACTCTTTTCATGTAATGTCTATTGGCTGCTAAAACCGTCACAGTCCAAGACCACACCGAAGAAGGTTGGCTAGAAAGTATTATTTAAGTTTTTCTGATATTGTATAAGTATCTAAGGTCTCTCTGGAGAATAATCGATGTAGGGTTAAACACATGTCCACACGCATCCTTCTTTGTTTTAAGTTCTGATATTCTCAGCAAGCAAAGGGGTTGAATTTATTTAAATTCAATCATAAATATCACGATCAACTTACAATCAATTCAAATGGACTTATGCTATAATTTCTTCTAGTTCATATAGGTCATGAGCTGCATTATACTATTTATCACAATCTAGGATTTCACTCAAAAAACTAATCAGAAGTTATTATTTAAATTTCTTAATTTATATAAATATTCAAGATTTCTCCAATGAATAATCCATGTGGGATTAAACACACATCTACATGAATCCTCATGAAAACTATGGTGGCTCCGTTATTATTGTTGATTTTGGAGAAGTACCTCTTTTTTCTCTTTAAGATCAGTGTTAGTTTTGATATAGTCCCTAAATCTTATGCTCTTTTCTCTATAATTGTTCCTTGTCATGGTTGTGTACAAGTCAAATTTCGCTGCTGGAATCTCTGTTATTGTTCTGTGAGCTTGATGGACACTCTCACTGTTCTGATTAATTTGCAGACTTCTAACAGGCTCATTGTGACATCATTTTAATACTTTCAATTCTGAATGACGAGTAAATATTCGTTACAACGATGATACCATATCAAACTTATAACAACCTAATCAAAAATCGAAAATCGATTGGACAGTATAGGATATCATCACGGGAATCGGTGAAATACGTGGTAATCAATGAAATGCAAGTGTTCTCATTAGGTTGTGATAAATTTGATGTGGAATCACCGTTGCAGCAAAATTTTTTTCATAAATGACGACTATGATAACAACCATAATTTTCTCGAGCCACAACTTTGCAACCAGACCCTGCATACCATCATTGTCAACTTATGATTGTGATAGTGAATTTTTTGAATTTTCATTGACTAAAAGAGGTAGCCTTTTCACCTAGCACTTCAGTGATGACTTTATGGCTTGACAAACAATAGCCTCCAAATCCTGACCAATAAAAATGTGCCATTGTCCAATAAGCATCTTTCAAATTGCTATCGAAAAAAAAAAAGCTTCTTTCAGTGACTGGTCTTAGAGAGTTACTCGTCAAAGAAAAATATTTCTTTGCGGACAAGGAGACTTTGTAAGGTATTCTTGCAAGAAAAAAAATGCTAGGATCCGCCCATGCGTAACGAGTGAATTAGTATAACTCATCGAGATTAGTCGACGAAAGGGGATGGCTGAATTAATATTTGAATTGCCAAGCCAACAACTTATGTCGGTCAGAGAAATTTTCATGCGCATGATGTAACGGAATTTCCTTCACAACTTGGTTATTCTTACTTTGCTATATATAGCGTTTTTGTGTGTTCTTGACGAAGAAAGGAAGCTGTCAATGGGGGAAAACAAAAGAAGTTTAGGTTAATCTTCCTTTCGGTAGAGTTGTCTATTTATGTTAAACAATAATACAAACAGTCCATATAGGTGAAGTAAAACATGAAAATGATGGGTAAAAGCATTCCAACTAAAACTTTAAGAACTGCAGTCATGAAGTTTGCTGCAGAACCTTCAGTCTGTTTGCCACTCCTCTGTCAGGAGTGGCTTGCATCCAATTCAAGAAGGCATCTGTTGTGGGCAGGCTGTGGGGGGACCTCCCTTAATAGTCCCACATCGGACAACTCTGGTGTGTGCATGTGCTTAAGTAGTGCGGGCTTCCTCTTACCCCGTGAGACGCCTTTTGCCCAAGAGGGATAGAGAGGACAAAACCGTGACCTGTCGATCGCGTGCGGCCCGTATGGACGGCGCCGTCGGGGAAAGCAGACAATATCTTACGTAGTGATAGAGAGAAAAAGATTCCGTAACCTTAACACATGCGCACAACAGTTTCATTTTCCATCAAGTAACTGTCCATCCACGTCTCTGGAGCTTTTGTTAATCCAATAATTATGTGTCTGCGCGAGTGCGTGGGGGGGTCGTCTTTTGGGTGTGGTTGTAGGGTGCTGGGAATGGACTTATTATTCCTGGCCTTTTCTTCTTAAGATTTGAATTTTTAACGCTTCGTCTCGGGGAAGAAGAGTCTATGGGTTTACGAGATATTTTGGCAAATCAGCTTGTACGGAGGAGGCATAGCGGACATCATAACGTCTGCCAGTAGCATGAGGTAGTTCTTCGTTCAGTGTCCCGAATTTATAACCTTAAAATAAAATTTATGGTGTAATATAAATTTTGATTTTATACATAAACTTTTATTAGAATTTTTTTTTATATAATTAGTTATACCAATGATAAACTAAAATTTTTTTCTCCTCTTTCTTTCTCTTCTCCAGGACTATAAGTAGATCGGATTAACTCATGACCCGATCTATTTAGACCCGATTCGATCTATTTTAAAGGATTCATAGGATGGAGTTGGATTCTAAAATGAGATATATTCTATTTTTCAAAATGGATCTAGATTTATTGAATTCGGATCAAACCTGACTTGATCCAATCCGCTTAGTTTTATGGGTTAATTTAGATCTTATGTTCAACAATCCAACCTGAACTCACTATAATGTGAATCGAACACTATTACCATTGGTTGTACCTCCATGTCCAACGAATGCACCTTGTGGCATTATATCTATGGTCTAGGCATTATTGTGCACATGTTTTGATTTTGTGCATTCTATGAATCTAATTAGAGAAGTTTTAGGAAGTGACTTGGAAGTAGAGAGTAACAATTGGGTCGAATCAGATCGGATCGATGCTAGTTGGATCAAAAAATTGTCAACCCAAACCCAACATATTTATTAAATAGGTCAAAAATTTAGACTTGAATCCGATCTATTTATTAAATAGATGATCCGACCTAACCCATTTATTAAACAGTCAAACTAAGTTAAACAAGTTAAATAAATTTTTAATAGGTTAAACAAGTTGAATAATTCGGGTTAAATGGGTCAGAATCAGGCTAAGCAGGATTTAAACATACTAAACAGATCCTAGATGGGTTAAATTGATTATCTAACTTAATTCGATCTGAATATTAAATAAATTAAATATGTTAGACAACTAAAATTTAAATATGATCTAAATATTAAATGGATTAAATGGGTTAACTTATTTATGATCGAAATCTACTTATGGCAGATCAAACAGAGATTGGATCTTATTTTGCTGGCTTTACTTGGAAGCCATGATGTACACAATTTGATGGTATAGGAATTTTAAGCATGTTTTATATATTCTTCTTTGTGTTTTTCCCAGCTTTTGAGACATTGATACCGTGGAAAGCAGGCAAGACCACTTCCATTTCAGGTGAAGGAATGAGTAACGTTTGAAGCAGGATACCATGGAAATCTTGAACATAATTGTTGTAATGACAAGGTTATGGTGGTGGTGATTGTTTGTTGGCCAAAGGTAAGAAAGATCTCAAAATTTTCAGTGAAGAGAAGTAGACAGGATTATAGATCATGAACATAGTTAAAAAATGGGTGTAATATTATATTATGATTATAGATCCAAATTAGAAATAGATTTGATTCGGATTCGAATTTTTGGGATTGGAATCAGGTTATATATGGATTCGCCTTGATCTGAATGATCTTTTGAGGAAAAATTTTTGTTGATGGACCCGACACAATTCGATTTTTTATTGGATTGGATCCGAATCTAGCATTAGAATTGATTAAGAAATCAGGTCAGATTGGGATCATTCATGATCCAATTTGATTAAATTCATTTGTACTGCTATTTTTTCTATCCTTACTTTATGAGTTCATATTTTTTTCATCAAAATAATAAAATTTTTATTATCAAAATATTATATTAATCATTATAATTATAAATTATTTATATCAATAAAAAAATATTGAAATTTAAAATAAAAATTTATTTGAATTTAAGATGAATTTAGAATTTGCATCTTAGATGTTCACTATTTAAATCCAATTAGATACATATTTTATAAATTATTATTAATTATAAAATATTTAAAAATTAATATATATTTAAATATTTTTAAAATTATTAAAATTCATTCAAATTTGAAATAAATTTGAAATTTACTTCGCAAAAACCACTACGAAGCTATTTATAAATATATTTTATACAAATTTTTATGTATTCTTAAAATTAAAAATAAAAATTTATTTAGATTTGAAATAGATTTGCAATTTATCCAATTATATATGTATTTTATACATTTTTATACAGAAATATATAAGATTCAAGCACCAAATTGCATGATGGCCTGACCACTCCCTTAACCGACAAGTCAGAATTTGCATCTGTTTTTCAAATTGATTGATAAAATAGATATACCATTTATATTTTGATAAATAAATACCCGCGAGCTCTCCCGTTCGGCCGCTCCAAGCCGCCCACCCGATCGGAACTCATGTGAAAAAACGGGGGAAAGCAAAGGAAAAATCAACAAAAACAAGGGAAAGACGGAAAAAAAAAAAAAAAAAGGTAAGGCCTTTTCCCCCATAGATTGATCATGTTTTTTTTCCCTTCTTCCCCTTGTTGTTTTAATTCCGAGGAAAGAGAGGGGCCAGTAGGGCAGTTGGAGAGGCGGAGGAGGTGGAAGAGGGGAGGGTGGTTCTTCCCCTTGTTATTTTAATTCCGAGGAAGGAGAGGGCCCAGTAGGGCAGTTGGAGAGGCGGAGGAGGCGGAGGAGGGGAGGGTGGCGGCGGGGGAGGGGGAGGAGGAGATGGCGCGGGCGAAGAGATATCCTATTGGATTTGGGCCATTCCCATCCTTTCCAAGAAGTTTCTCGAAGATTTTATTTTCTTGAAAATATTTGTCTCTCTCCTGCTCCCCGCCTCCTTCGAAACCCTAGCTACCTATCCCCGCTTCGGCCCCGTCGCCGCCGCCATCTCCGACAAGCTCTCGTCCAGCCGCCCCCTCCGACCACCGTGTCCCTTCGCGAACCCGCTCTAATCATCCGCACCACGCCCCTCTCCAGGCCCACCTCTCCTCCCTCCGCTCCGTCCTTCCCCACACATTTCCTTCTCCCTCTTCTTCTCCCCCACCCAATTCCCCCCGACAACTCTATCTATCTCTCTTGTTGTTGTTGTAGTTTAAAAGAACTCTCTCTTTTATGGATAAAAACGATAAAATTCTGCAAGAATCCTCACTGGTTTAGTTGAAAACCGTAACGATTGCGAGGAGACCTGCGTACACGGTACTGAGGTTCTTTCTCTGTGGGAGCATCCAAATCCAAGCGATCTGTTGGTTGAATTGAAAGATTTGTTTCTTAATTCGAAATTTTCCTTTGTTTTCAGGTAATTGCCGATGTGATGGGTGTAACAACCTGAGAAAGAGAAAATTTTGGTGAAATTTGTTGTTTCTCGGGTTGCAAGAAGAGGAAAGGGACCAGCTTCGAAAGATGGAGAAGCATAAAGAGAAAAAGAAAAAGGATAAGAAGGCAGACAAGAGCAATGCCGTCGAACAAAATAAAGACATTGAAGTAGATGCTAGGGATGTCAATAAGGATAATGCCTTGGAGGAAGTTAAAGTAGCTTCAATGAAGCATGAGAAGAAGAAGAATGGATGTTTCAAGATTGAGGATGATCAGACTGTTATCGATGGAAGGTGTTCTGATGGGCAGGAGAGCAGGACTGATGTGGAGAAGGATGAGGAAGAGGCTCAATTGGATTTAAGGAAGGATAATAAGAAGGAAAAGAAGAAAAAGAACAAGAGAAATAATGAAAAAGAGGATGGCATTTCCTCTTCTTCAGATTTGCTTCATAAAGGACTTGATGGTATGAACGACAATGATGAGAAGATTGGTGACAAGGGAAGAGATAAGGGGAAGAAAAGAGGGGAAAACAAGAATAATGAAATGGATGAATTGTGCACTGATCTGCAAGTAGACACGAAAAAGAAGCGAAAAAAGGATAGGAGTGTGAAAGTTGGTAACTGTGCAGAATCTTTTGAAACAGATGCCACTGATGAAGTAACTGATGACAGACAGAAAAGGGCTGGAAATGTTAAAAAGATGGAATCAGCAAGGAATGCTAACCATGAGGTGGGTACAACAATAGTGGAGGATGTGAAGAAGGGAATCAGGAAAGAGGACAAGTATAAGGAGGTTTCTACATCTTCATTGGCAGCTGGTATAAATGGATCAGGTAATGGAAAACATGTCATTGCAGATGATAAAGAGCCAGGTTGCGATGAAGCATGTAAAGGTTCAAATGGAGATAAAAGAGAGAAGAGGAAAAGGACAAAGGATGGTGCTGGGTTCGAAATTGCTGAGCATGACAAAAGGAAGAGGGTCAAGCAAGCATTCAGCACAGAGGATACGGAGACTGCAGATGCTGGTGTTGATGGGAGGCCATCTACTACACTGAGAGGTGATAAGAAAATAAAGAGGAAGAAGGAAAAGAGGGATGGAGAGGACAGAAGCATAAATTTCTTGTCTGAAGGAGTCCCCAGGAGTGAAATGAATGCTGGATTTGCAGAAGATAAAGAAAATGACGAGACATCTAACATGATGGGTGAGAGACATTCTGGTGATTCTAAGGCCTCTCGATCAAAGGAAAAAAACCGAAAGGTTAGGTTTTCAGGTAAAGTGGAGGTGTTTCCTCCTGCCGATGACACTGAACATGAAGAAGATGGCAAAATGCAATTAGTGCAAGGCAAGCGCTTCACTCCAGAGGAAGATAAACTAATCAAAGCTGCCATTGAAAAATATGTAGAGGTTTGTTCTGTTATGTTTTAACTACAACTTTAGCTAATCTTCTTTTCATGTTATTGCAATTAGAATTCAAGTATCTAACAGTCAATATTTTTTACCAAGTACTTGTTTTGTTTTCCTTTTAATTATTCTGTTTTCTGGAAAATCAATTTGTTTTTTATGTCGATACAAAGTCACATCACCTCCTAGTGAGAAACTTGCTGACACGATGTTAATTGTACTTTAAAGAATGAAGGCCCTGTGAGTTTTGATCCACTTTCTCTAAGATTTAATGTGAAGAGACGAACTCAAAATGCAAAATTCTTGTTTTGTCAATTGTCTAATCCTTTTCTTAAAAATTGTAAGCCTCAAACATCTCATCACCAGTCCTAAGCTTTGATCTTTTTGATTGAAGAAATTGTATGATGCATGATTGTGAGAGGGCATGTAAACAAGTTGAAAAATCTTATTTTTATGAAGGATATTACCATTTACTAGAATGGCTCGTTATACAGCTCTTTAGGATGCTGCTGAATAGGTGGATTAGGGTCTTTTTAGTGATTACACATATAATTCACTGGTACCTTACTTGCAAATCATGCAATATACAGACTGTATACACATTAATAGACTTAAATATTATTGTTTATTTCATTATTTCGGGGTCAGCATGTAACGAATAAATACTACTTTTTGTTTCAATTTTGCTTCAAGTCTCAGTCTTCTAAAATGGATGTATCAAGGGGTTGTTTACCATAGCTTCCATCCAAGTCTTCTTTCATTGGCACATATTTAGTCTTTACCCCCTCACAAATTGTATTGAAGCCCCACCTTGACAGGCTGTGTTTGGCCTATGTTTTTGTCCTGGTGCAGCTTGGGACAAGTCTCTGCAGTAATAAGAAAAGGAAGGAAAACAGCGAGATGAAGGGAACCTTGGAATCCATAGAAGAGAGCATCAAGTTTCAAATATCAGCACTCCCTGGCAAAATCAAAAAGAAAAGAAAAAGATATAGATTCCATGAAGTGCATTATATATTTATAATTTGTAATAAGAAAGAACTAAACTAGCCTCAATACAAGTTTCATGACTTTAGGGCTTTCTAGAACCAACCTATCACAAAACTAGGGCTCTTAAGATAAACCTTATATAAATCATAGCTTTGTAGCTTAACAACTAACATTATTATACAATTACATCAATACTCAACTCAACTAAGTCTTAATCCCAAACTAGTTGGTATTGGTAGGTGGACCAACTAACCCAGTCTATAACCCATTTATTGGATGTGCAAGGTCTTATTTCAACCCAATTTTAGTTTAGAACTAGGTATATCATCTATTAAATATGTTATTTTTACTGCTCTTCCAGCTAGCATGATTTGCATTATCTGGTTTAATGAGTGATTATTTTCAGATCCATCCAGTCCACTAGACTTGTGAAGTCTGATTGTGTAGTGTTTGTCATCAATATATTGTGCATACATGAAATACACCATGTGTCACCAGAAATTCATCAAATCATAGAGAAAGCTCCTTTTAGTCCATTGGCCTTGTCACTGCTAATCTAGATGAACTATAGTGGTAGTGGAGGAAAAAAATCAAGATGGATGGATTTCCATAGCTTATTAGCCAAAGTCATCGACTAAGTTGATTCTCTCTTTCTAGAGTCTCACTCTTGCCCGTGCTCCTAGTTCAGGCAACCAAACTTCGTATTCCTTGGGCATATTCATTATTGTCGAGGAAATCTGGATCCTCTCATTAATGTCCAGATCTTGTGCTTGGTATTTCAACTTTTTAGCTTTTAGATGCGAAGATTTAATTTTTAAGATCTTGAGGGACTTTATATTTTAAATTTTCAAAGATGAAATATAGAAGAGTGGGATCTTATTCATATCTTCAATAAGTTGACTATATTCATATATGGGATCTTCATTTGACATTTTTGTCATCTCATAATTTTATTGTAATTTTGTAGGTTAGGTCCTGATTTTTATGGTTATCTAATGGAAGATGCAAGAATACGGGATACATATGATGTTCTTCTAGGATATTCCCAACGTCATCATGGAAAGAATATAAAGTGCCGCTCTCTTACCAATTCAATGCAACTAACAGTAGGGGTTTAGAAAAATTAAGGTGATGAACTACAAAAGTAGAACAAGAAAAGAAGAAATGGGAGGATAACTTTGCAGTTCTGAGGAGAAGTTTAACTTGAAATACAAGAGAAATTGTAATGAAATTCATTACAAAATAACCAATAAAACTGCATAATTTTAAATAACACTTGCATTGATATATGGAGACTCATTGACTAGCCTATGCGAGAACTTTGGTGACTTTTGGACTACAACAATTAATATTTATTCTGGTCAAGGATTTGAATATCATTGCTAGGATATGGTACCACTGATACTACCATATTGTTCTGACAGCATCCAAATGCTGTTACAGGGTGCGGGGCACTAAAATTGGCCTGGACTGATGTGTAGCAGACATCTTTTCCAAGCTGATATGGGCAATGTAATTTTTGAATTAAAATTTTGATATAGAATTAATTAAAAGATAAAAATATATTATATATAAAAAAATTGGAATAGAGATGATCTATAGCTATTTTAGAAGGTAGTTATATCTTGCATTTAAGTAATTATCGAAATTAACAATTTTAATTGATCTATTTGGAGAGAAGGAAGCAATTTCTTCAATCCGCTCAACTTTGACCTCTTAAAAGAGAAATATTAGAAAATAAGAAAATTACAAAAGTAGGGTTCTAAGTCCTCTTTCCTTTCATTAATCAGATAATAAAACTGATCACAATCTTTATATTAGTGAGGTCTAGGTCTTCTAAATATGGATTGCGTTCTCTTCTAATTAAAAGAGGTTACAGCTTTTCATAAATAGTTGTGGCTAGTCAAAATAATCATGATATCCTAAAATCCCCTTAGAGTTAGATCTTAACTTCTATATTAGCTTTGTATCTGTCGCATTGCCTAATTTGTAGCAACCTAGGATTTCAAAGGCTCAGCTGGAAGGTATTGTTTGGATTGTTTGGCTGTATATAAATAAACAATATCGACCTAGTGCATAGCGAATGTGGGACTAAACATATGCCTGCACATGTTACTTTTAGTGGTAATGTGTTCTAGAGAAAAGTAAAAAGGATGATATGTTCAAGCAGCTGCATGTGTGAGATTCTAGATTGGGGGCGGCACCAAATATACGATAACAGTGAAATCAAAACTGAAATGTAATCTTGACTGTATATAAGAAGGTTTACATAATAATAACATTTTTTCATGTATGCGATAAAATACAGATAGAAGTCACTCAATTTTGGGAAACATGTTGCCTTCATTGTTAAGTTGTTGTGTATAACATTTTTTTTTTGGATACACATTCGAACTAAGTTAGAATCATTATTGTAATTTGTTAGCATGGTATCGAAGTAGTGTTTTATCTCCTTTTTATCATCATATTCTTTTTCTTTCTTATATAACTAATGACTAAGACCACCTGAGTTTATTTAAGATTTTTCTAGGAGGAATATATGCTTCAAGTTACATGCCATGCATGTATCGGATATGCATTTGATACATATCAAGTATTGATATCAAAATCATAAGTTCAATCTTCAGGAACAATTCAGTTAGTAGAGATTAGGAGTTGGGAAAGAATCTGGCAAATTTGTCAAAAGCTTGGAAAGAGCTTGGATGAGCTAATTAGCATAGCAAAACAAAAAATTTAAGCTCCTTAAAATATCTGTAGTCTACTTTACCTGAATACAAGCATAGGAGAGTCAAGAATAACAAATGATAGTAAAAATATTTCTAGTAGCAGCAAGATATGGAATCATTAGTTAATAACACATAAAAATATCTTAATTACTCATGAATGACTCATGAATAAATTTAAAATCTGTGCATAATTTGAGAAAAATTTGACTGTTTGTAGATTGATCTATTTATGGAGAATAATTAAGAGAATCATTCAGAGAATATTGTATCTATGCCGATACTTCTTGAATACTTCGAGGATTTGTTTTTGACATTTATGTCAAGTATCCTATTTGTTATTAAAAAAAAAAAAAACTCTGTATACTTCCCGAATATACTCAAGATACTTCCTCGATACCCCCGGGCGCCCCCTTCCCTTTTCTTTTTTTCTTTTCAACAAATGTTTAGCTTTTCATGGTTGGTGGTTAATTTTGGAGTTTGTGATGCTGATTTTTGAGTAGAGAGTATGGAAGGTGATCTTGGATTTTAATGGCGAGTTTGCAGGCGTTAATGGTATCACATAAAGAATGTATAATGTATGGATTATGTTCTTTTGTGAGCCTATCTTGTTTCATGGATGTTTTGTTACATACATACATAAAAAATACATATAATTTCATTTTTGTATCCTTGCTGTATAATGTCATACTTTCAAGATTTAATTACCTGTCATGTTGTATTCATATATTGTATCCATGCCCAGGCTTCATAGGTTTTCTTTTTTCTTATTTTTTTTTTAGAGATATCATCTGGGAAAGGATGGTGTCCATATGATTCTCCATTATAGAAGTTATCGACAAGTCAGAAATTGTTGGCAAGAAATTGGTAAGCCTACATATTAAGTGGTTACTTCAGTTTGCCTTTTTACTCATCAAGCCATGTGAATTTTGTCCCATTTCTGTTCCTTTTTTCCCTCTTCCATATCGACCTTGTTGCCCTCTTAAATCTTCACATATATTTTAAATTATAAATCTTAATCCTTTAGTTAATTACGTCATGTAGTCTATGTTGGGAAAGCTATAATTAGGTAGAGTATCGACCTAGTAACTTTGAAGACATAGTTAGCTAGAGCAATGGTTGACTAAGAATCTACAAATTAGCCCAATTAATTATTTCTTGATTGCTGCTCTAATTCTGCAAATTATCGATACTTCTTCCACCTGCACGAGCCTTGACAATTTATCATACAATTATTTATAATATAGGCATTTCGCATGAGCAGAGTGTCGTGACTAGTGAGATTTAAGGAACATTTATAGTTGTGCATATTCATAGCGCTAATCAATTAATCAACAATAGTTCCTCAAGCAATAGAGATGTTATTATTATTTTATAATATAATGGGTTGTTTTTTTGTACTTTTTTTAGAGTCAATCCCCATATATACATATATTTTTGTTGGCAGGACATTGTTGTGTATATTGTCTACCCTAGATGCTTATTTTTGAATCATACGACCATTGCCCTGATGCCCAATCCTTATAAGCTTCACTCTTTTATGGCAGGAATTTGCATGTTTCTTGCTTCTTATAAGAATTTAGAAATGTCAAATTTATCTTTTATTTGTCATATCAATAAGTTATATTTACACTTGATTGTTGTTTTGTAGATAAGTCATCTACTTTTCTCTTATAAGAGGGTATTCAATCCTCTTATCATTTTAGCTATAAGCAAGGTTTTATGTCTCAGCGGGATAAGTGGCATCTCGATGGTCCCATCCTGTTCCTATGAGAAAATGGGACCGAGACGGGATTGGGACTCCGAAACCCATCTATGGAGGAAAGGAAGAAGAAAGAGGAAAGAAAGAATAGAAGATGGAAAAAGAAAAAAGTGAAAAGAATGAAGAAGAAAAAATAAAAGAAAGGAAGGAAAGAAGGAAGAAAGGAAAGAGAAGGAAGGAGAAAAAGGAAAAAAAGAAAGGGATGACGAAAAGAAAGGAAGGTAGAAGAAAAAGAAAAAAAAGAAGGAAAAAAAAAGAAAAAAAGAGAGAGAGAGATGGAGGATATCTATCAAGATGTATGATCAAGATGGCTGTTGGGACGGGATGGGACAGCAGGGCATCCTGGTTCATGGAGATGCTGGGAGATCTCCATCCCACATGATTTAAAACTTTGGCTATGAGATCTAAATTTTAGTGGTTTTGATCATGTCGCAATTTAGCCCTTTCCCCCCTAAAAATATCACTCGAGCTTTAGTGCAAACAACACCGCCCCCCACCCCACCTCAGCCACAACCCCCAACACCCCCCCTCAAAAGAAAATGGACCTCTCTTTTTGACATCGCTGTCACCAAACACCCTATTGCCAACCCGAGTCTATTCCAGTGCACCTCCAACACCATCAGCCATGTTGAGGTTTCACAGAAGATAGCTGGGACAAGGTCCCCCCCTCCATGCCCATCCACAGGAATGCTGCCACCACTGCCCTCCAATGGTCTACCCCTCCCTCGCATGCCCCGCCTTCCACATCACTGCCATGCTTAACAATGTTCTACAGCGTTGTTGTCGACCTGTTTAGGACCATTTCCACCATCTTCTGAACCATCTCTTTCAGGAAAGGTTTAAGAAATGATTAGAGGATGTCACAAATAGAACAGTGGAGACACAGAGCAAAGAGGGTGGGGAGGAGGGTGAAGATGGCATGGAATATTAGGAAGGCCACCATCTCCATTAATTCCAAGAAGTATTTCGAGTCTTCTAAGGATAGAATCTCAAAAATTCTTCCCAACTCCGTGATCGATCTTCCTCTTGCTATTGTTTTGGACTTTATTTATTTGAGAGATGGGAAACAAAGGCATAGGAGGATGAAGAGAAAGTTGGGGCTTGGTGGGGAAGACATGTGGCAGGGAAGGCACAACAATGGAGGGGCATAGAGGACAATGGCAGTGAAGGAAGAAGGGGAAGGCAGTATTTGATGTGGGAGGCAGCGGTGTAGGATGGTGTGGCGATGGAGTAGGGGTGTAGAAAGGGACAATGAGGGAAGTGAGGTCAGGACATAAAGAGAGGAAGATATGATCATAGTGTGAGATTGTAAAGGGGTATTTTTGGGACAAGAAAACAAAAGTTGCTATGTAATCTAGACCATTAAAATCAAGGTATGCCATTTTGTACCGAATTGAATGGTATAGCATGTACCATACTGTACTGGTTTAGTACTAGTATGCAATATGAGGGCCTAGGAATGGCAACAAGTTGGGTACCCGCAAAATTTGCCCCATCCACATTCGAATCCGTTTAAATCTGACTACCTAAACCTGTCCCAAACCTGATTACAAGATTATCCAAAAATCTCAAACTTATCCCATTAAAAAAATGGTAAACCTATCGGGTACCTGAACCTGTCCGATTAACCTTTATTCGGATTAGGTTATTCAAATACCCAAACCTGTCTGATCAATTGAAATATCATATAAACTAAAATTTAGAAGCAATATGGTACACCACATCACCAGTTATTCGAGAACAATTCAGCAAGGCTTATTGTGGATTATCAATAGAATGAATCCAAGAAAGGAATGCTTCAAATAGAAATAAATGAATCCAAATAGTGATCGGCCTTCTAAAAGTATAAAGTTCAAATCCTCTCACCCCTTTATTGTGTATAATATATATATATATATAATTAGGTTCGGGTAGCGAGTACCTAAGGGTCCAATCCCAAATCCGAACATATTTTAATTTTAAATTCCAAATCCTTTCCAAATCATATACGGCATTGCTAATTGGGTCCTATTAGGATTCGCGATAGATTGGGTACTTGAAAAAATCCATCTGATTGCCATCTCTATGGGGGGCGTATTGATACTTGGTATGTCGAACCAGCTTCGTCCTGACATAGTAATAGGGTGGCCCGGTACCGGATCCGACACTAAGATGGTATATCTTAATTAAAATCTCATGGCTAAAACAATGGGGGGACTAGATATTTTCTCTTCTTAAGGGCCTTTTTGGGAAAATCTTGCCAGATTTCGCTTGATCTAGTAGGATGGACTAGAGAACAAAGAGAAAGTAATGCAGTGCCTCAAGCCGTTTTCTTATCTTATTAGTCGAGTTGTTATTTTCTTTATCTTATTTGTTGTGTTCATTCAATCCAGCTTAAGTTTTTTGAGAAAGATTATATAGATTGACCGAAACCCGAACTAAATCCTTTTGTTTATTTTTTAGCCAAACGGAGATGCCAAATCTAGATTTGCGGGGACCACATGATCCTCCAACAGATTTATCTCTTATTAGAGAAGAGGGAAAGAAAAGAAAAAGGGAAAAGAGAGAAAAAAGAGAGGACAAGAAAAAGGGCAAAGAGAAAAAGGGGAAAGAGATAAAAGAGAGGAAAAGAAAGAGGGGAAAGAAAAGAAAAGAGAGAAAAAAAGAGGAAGGAGAGAAAATGGCATTTTTGGATCAATCAAAAAAAGAAGATTAGAAAAGGAAGAAAGAAGAAAAAGGTTATAAATATGGGCTCTTGGAGCTTGAGAAGGATAGAAGAAAGACTTCCGTAGAAACCCTAAATCCTCCTCTCTTTACATACGGCTTCCCTCTATCTTCTGATTCGTAGTTGCTTCTTTCTCGCGCTCGGATCAATCTCTCCTTCCCTCAATTTCTTCCGGATCTTCCTTGCCTTTCATCCTTTTCGTGCTGGAGTTTGTCCACTGTGGTGTTGCTAGCCTTGGTGGTCGTTGGTAACCCACATTCGGTGAATCTGTTGTAACCTTGAACCTCGCCGATCTTCACCTTCTCATCCAAGATAATCATCATTATCTCGTAACCATCATAACCTATTACCTTCTTCACCTTCCTTCAAAACTTATCCACTTTCTTTTAAATAATTAAACTTGGAAAGATTCATTTTCTGGATGTATTTTTTTGGGACTATTAGATGCACTTGATATTGGTGTATTGATTTCAGTTGTTGGTCTTTCATTTTTAGCTCTTATGGTTGCTGTTAATCTAATTCTGGATTAAATTGTTGCTGAGATTTGCTTTGCTTCCTGCACTGAACTTTAAAGTTCAACTTAAAGATCTTATCAAATTTAGATTTAAAATCTAGGATTGCATTTTGTCCTTCAAAACCCTCTTCCCACTATATTGAAAGGTGGCTGCAGCACTGCAACAGCACTTGCAGCTACATCAGAAAGTGGGAGGGGGGAAGCACCAGCTCATGGTCCTTTTTTTTTTCCACAAAAATCCCATGGGGATTGGGTCCTATGACCTCCCAGAGCTCTATCTCCTACTTTTCTGCTCTCTCCCTTCACTCTCTCCAATCCGTCTTGTTGGATCCCATCTCATTGAGGGGATTTTTACAAAAAATGCCCTAAGAGGAGAGTAGTCCCCCCCCTCTCTCTCTCTCTGTGTGTGTGTGTGGAGAGATAGAGAGAGAGAGCATGTATTTTTTAGAGAGCCAGACTTCTCTATCTCCTATTGAGTGACTAGTGTTAGTGCAACTATGCAAATGCCTAGTGACATATTGTAGATATGTGTTTGCATGGATGTGTGCATTTGTGTTTGGGAATGCACACGTGTATGTATATATATGGCCAGGAGGTATGTGCAAGTACAAGTGCTTGTATTGGGCTAACTGATAAAAATCAGGATGATGTTTGCCCATGTCATATAATCTTTTCTTTTTAATAATTCTTTGTTGTAATTTGCAGCGACTTGCATACCTTACAGGCCTCGCAAATCTATATGTTATCGAGCACATGTTTTATTTGAGCAAAGTGAAGAGCGTAAGTGGGATCCAGAAGATTATGAGAGAATCCGCAGGTATTTTTCATGATCTTGTTTGGGGATTATTATCTAATTTCACTATTCTTGTAGTTTATATGGACATGCTCTTAGTATCATGCTTAGGTCCTACTTTATCAGGTCCCAAAAATTGTCTAACATACTGCAACAAATACCTGCAAAAGCTAGCACACACCCTTCTTTTTTCATAAAGGTAGATTGCATTTATATTATATCTAAGAGTGAAAAATCTGACATTTTATAAATTTAGCCATCCCTGAAATCACATGTACTAGTTAATGAAATCATCTTGGCACATAAATTATAAATAATTATTATTTGTATGGAAATTATATTGATGCATCAGTTATATTTACATAAACGAATAAAATTAATAAAAATTATTCTTGAACATAAGTATTTTCTGCAAAATGGTTTAGCGAGATTCCATTAATAGTACCGGGCAGCCGGTCCTAATGTATGAGAATAGTCTTGTAGATCTCAAAAGATGGGTTGAATAGTATGTTAAGAAAATACTAGTTTTTGAGCTGTGATATAAGGGTTGGACTACACAGTAAATGTTGAGTTTTTGATATAGACTTGATGATTCAAAATAAATGATGGCTCATCCAAATTCCACTTTGTCAATTGTGATATTCGCTACCTGAAATAACCAAGGACAAAAAGATGATATGTTTAATGGTCTTCTACCTGTACATCTAGTGGGTACAAACAAGGGAAAAGAAAAAGGTTGCAGCCAACTTGCTAGTGTGAGAAATGCATGATAAGGCACATGAATTCAAAACCTGCACTGTTGATCACAACATGGCTCTTGAAGTGTGTACATGTATATGTTTGTGTGTGCGCGCGCGCATGTGCGTGTTTGTGTGGGTGTGTGAATTCATTGTGTTTTGATTTTTTTTAGATAATAGCAAAACACTGCATCATGCCCTTAAAGCCCTTTATTCTTGCACTCGCTTGATGCATGGTTAGAGACTTCGAAGAATCATGATTTTTGGTTTCTGGGCATTGTGATGGATCTCTTGACCAGGTGGATCTCCAATTTGGGGAGCCCATTATTGATTTTTGGATCATTAAACCTTTTAGCTCGATGATTTAATATTTAGTACATATTCCGGCTTGTGATATAATGTGAAATCATCTATTGCTGAAGAATGTAGCATAGATTAAATTATTTGTTAATCATGTTAGCTCAAATTGGTAGTGTGCATGATTTTACACATTCAGGAAACAAATTACTATTTCCTCCAAAGAACTCAGAAATACCTCCACAAAAATTAAACCCCATAGTTGATGTCTAAATTTGTTTCTTCTTCATATATAACAACATAGCAAGAATATTAATTTTAGATTGATAATTCAGTTCAGATAGTTGTTCCAAACTTAACAACTTTTGGGACTGAAATGCCAGATCTTAATTTTTAGTTAACACTAAGCTTGATTTTTTTTTTTTTTTTAAATAGTGGTTTTTAAGTCATCTGGGACAAGAGTAATGGTATAAGAAAACAGTTGGTAAAAAGGATGGATTCTTAAGCTTGTGGGTTAATGGGGGCAAATGGATTTCCTTGGCCATTCCAATTGAGTGAAAGGGGGGCAAAATATGGAAATTCACAATTTAAGATGTGCAGTTTTTTTGGTGTTGGAGTTTTTTGAGGTTTAAATATGAAATAAAAGACCCCAGGTTTTATCGGAATCTGAGATTTAAATCATGAAACTTAATAATTAACTGGAAGCATAAACTTCGTTGAAGTGTTACTTAATGTATTCCAGAGGGGAAAAAAAGGAAAAGAGAAACATTCTTGTTAAATAAATGAGTGCCTGCTTGGCTTAAAAGCTTTTATGATCCATTTTTTCTTCACCAGTTTGGAATGGATTATGCTTTTTTTGCTTTATAAATCTTGTTTCTAATAAAAGATGCTTTGCACCATCATAAGTCATAACTGCTATTCATAAAATAAATCACTCCAGCATGACTGGAATCAAATTTTTGAAGTCCAAGCCACAGGGATTCTTTTGTCAAAGAAATGAATAAAGGTGGGTATCACCAATCATTTCAAAGAATGATCCAAGAATTATCCAGGTCAAGCACTTGGCAGGCTATCGTGCAGTTTGTCAGGCCGATGAGGATTTTGTAAGAATAAAAGGCTAGGGCAAATGTTGTATCGACAAGATAGTGGGATCTACGACCTGCTGGTCAGGGTTAAATCTGGATGCATCATAAAATACAGAACCACAGGCTTTAGCAATTATAGATTCTGATTCTATCTTAAACCAGTTGTGACAAGATCATTTATTCATTTGGTTGTTTTACTCTGCTGTTTTAATGGGAGATTCAGGTTTTCCCTCTGAATAATTGACGTAACCCTGAATTTGTCAATTTCCACATATAGTTTCCAACAGAAACATGGATCAAAATGGAAAGAACTGGCAGAACAACTTGGCAAACACAGGGTCCATGTAAAAGATGCTTGGCGAAGGATAAAACCGCCAAATCTAAGAAAAGGTACTTAATTGTTTGATTGAGTTTGTTGACCTTTCAAGATTTTTTGTGCTGAGATACTGACCATGGATGTTTTTTTTTTCCTTGTGTTTGTCTCGATATAGTGGCTGGCTTTTCTAATGAAGTACAAGTCATTTAATAGTTTGTAATGAGAGCCAATTTAGAATCTTACACGTGTAGATTCCAGTTTTACATTTCCTTAATTTGTTTTTACTGCTTATGATATCTCAGTTGGCCAGCATGTAAATTTTATTGTACACATACATAAATGCGAAGATAGATAATATGGGTGCACATATTTTTTGTTATGTAGATTTGAGAATAATTGATTTGGCTAAATTACCTGAAGCATTTTTGAAATATTTTAAGTAAGCGTGATTTTCTTCTTAGAGATAAATGAAATGCTCTATATCAAACCATGCTTTCTTCCTTCTTGCATGGACTATTTCCTACTTTCCGGGAATTTTGTTGGATTTTTTCTTGGTTACGTTGTTTAAAGTAAACAACATGATCAATAAGGTAAATTTTTTTAATGCCAATTGGCCACCTAGTCATTTTGGTGGTCCCTTTAAAAATGTTAGTTACCTCAGTCTGGAACTCAGTGCCAAGTCATTGAGGGTTGATGTCATATAAATTATGTCCATACCATAGTTTGTACTATAAAGCCTGGCCATGCAGCTAGGTGAGACTTGCTGGTTATGGTTAAGAGGCCTATGGTTGCTTAAATAGGAAATGTTCAAATAAGTAGACAAATTACTTTGGCTGTGGTTGTGAAATCGCACAAGTGACCCCAAGTCCTGAAGCAATGGACCCAGCGAATTGTCCAAGCAGATGCCTGGCTTTTTCAATAAACTAGTATATTAACATGACTCAAGGCATGCACAACAAACATCTTGTATGAGCACTCAACCACAAATAAATACACCTTCAAGATCTATTATAATTTGTTAAATATATTACCAATGCCATAAATAAATCATGATACAAGTACTGATGTGTATCTTTGTTACCATCTTACTGTAGCTGAAATTGCAGATTGTTGGCCTTACGTGATTGTCTATCTTGCACAAGACTGAACCTCCTATTAATGGTTTTGAATGACATGCTTTTTTGGTTCACTTGTGTAATTTTTTTGACTCAAGTCATTTGTATTCTTTTTCAATGAAGTCTGAGTTTTCTTTGGATTTAAACATATGTTTTTCACCTAATTAGCACCCATGTGCAATTTACACGCGTGCACGCACCAAGAAAGAAAATTTGGGAGATACTGGACATACAGACATATATGATTCCATGTGTACACATAGACACATGCATTTATGTAAGTTTGTGCATATACATGTGTATGTAAATACATACTACATGCATATATATGTATACAACATCTACATATGTACATGTGTATATATCAAGACAGTTATATTTAGATTGCTACAATATAACTATATTCTGCATACATGGACATATATACATATGTATATGTAGTCTGTTGTATTTCTATATTCATTGTCTAATGCAGATACGTGCTCACAGATAGATACAACATATATACTAAAAATACATGAGTAATGAGTTGGATGCCGTGTTTCTTATTTTGTCAGTGGAGTTAACAACCTTGATGGCCGTTAATGTGCAAAAAATCCAATGATAAGTCTCAATTTGATGGTGCGGAGTCCCACCATCCCAAGTGTAAGGATGGGGCACTGATCAAAGTGACAAGATGAGACAAGATGGGTGGGCACCTGGACAGGATGGAATTTTCCACCATCTCGATTGTCAGAACACGGCACATCCCATCCCATCCCATAGAAAAACTGGAATGGCCCGTGGTATTTGAATCATTGATCAAACTTCAAAGCCTGTGAGATGATATGTTTTAGAGTGATAAAGCAACAAACATGAGGCAACCTAGAAGCTAAAGTAAGATGCATGTCCTTGGCTAAAAAGTTAATTTTGTAAGCAGGGATTTTATGAGAAATTGAAAGTCTAACTACACACACATACTGACATAAAATAAGCATATGGTACTTTATATTACATATCATATTTCTATGTATACAATAATATATGGTGGTCAAGGCGAGGGTTTCCCAAGTATTTTGAGGCCCATTCAACATCCAACTGCCTTGGCGATTGATCATAATAACAATGTTTGAACCATGAATAGCAAGCCTTAAGAGCAATAATTCCTACTACGTAATGAGATGTGTGTCTCTCCTGGTGATGACTCTAGCCATTTTTTGGTGACTGGACGTACATTTAAATTTTCAATATAAGCATCAAGTTCTTTAAGTTTTTCAAGCTTGAAGTTCTTGAATGCAAAGCTGGTTAAGGTTAGACCATTTAGATGATATATGGGTCAAGTCTAATGAATATTTACTATTGGTTACACTGATACAATTAAGGAAAAACAGAACATAGTAGCATGTGTGGTTCTTTTTTTTGTGCATAGACTATTGGGTCAGCTTTATGTGATACTTAAGTTGTTTGTGTAGGAGCATTTTTTGTACTCAAGGTTTTTAGTTTTGTAACTAAGATTCACTTTTTTCTTTTTTTGGATTATGTCACAGGTTTTTGGTCTCAGGATGAGTATCAGACTTTATTTAATTTAGTGAATGTGGATTTGCGGATGAAAGCCTTTCAAGAAAAAAAATCTAAGCATGGCATGGTTAGTATTTTCTTTTCCATGCCATGTGTTGTTCCTCTTCCCAACACCGCTTCTCCCCTACTGTACCATGCAATGTTTTTCCCTTTATCTACTTATGCTCTTCTGATATCACTGATCTTCGTTTCTTGATACTGTCCCAAGTATATTTTTGTTCTTGAATGATGTATCTCTTGTGTGGCAGCTGAGGGACAATATTTCTTGGGAAGCAATCAGCGAAAAGTTGGCTACTCGAAGCACTCCAAATATCTGTGTTAAATGGTAAGTACGTTATTGAGTTATTCAACTTGATATAGGTGATTTAACTCATTCTACATTAATGGTCAACTTGATGTTGTATATGTTGTGTCTGTGTAAACTAGATTCAGTTCGTACTCAATAACAAATTTGCTAGCATAAACAATTTCTCATTGTCTATCCTATATAGTTCTATACTTGTCTAGGAGATCAGTTTTGATGGATTGTTGGTTAAGGATGAATCTTCAAGGTTTTTGCATGTACTAACATGCATGAAATGTATTCAACATACATATAAACACTTGAAAATCTTTTATTGTATCCACCAGTGTAGAATTGTTAGGCTATTCATATAAACCCTTATGTCAATTCTGCTATATAAGTCTAATATACTTAGAAGTTAAGACAAAAGGGGTAAATGACGTATTTACCCTTCTGGTCAGATTTAGCTAAGGGTGTATCGGGTGTTCCCCCCTTCTATGTACCTTCTGTAAGCATGTTCTTCCCCTTTTAATGCCTACTTCCAGAATCTTCTCATTTTCTATTCCTTTGAAGTACAATATGATCATATAAAGTATTGCCTTTTGGTTGATAGCCATTTGATAAATATAATTATTGCATAGTCCCTTCTGGCAGACCTTTCTCAAATCTAGAGGTGAATTTGCAGCAATACAGTCACCCAGGTACTTACAAGGGTCAATTTGCAAACAGTGATTTTTGAGGGATCTTTTTGTAAATGATAGTTTTCACTGATCTATGTCAGAAATTTCTAAATCTTTGGCAATATAGTCTGGAATTTATGGTCTACCAAAGTGAGGACAATAAACATATCAAGGACATTATGTAAAATAAGAAACAAGATATTTGGAAAGTACAGTGTAAAGTAAGCTAGAAACCTTGAAGTGGTATGTTGAAAGTTTGGCACAGCATCTCCCGCAAGAAGAAAAAGCCAGAAAGGGTGAGGGGCAAAAGGTGCATCTATCACCTAACTTCCTTTCAGCCAACATTAAAATTATTGCAAATGCTGATTTTAGAAAATCATTTTTTTTTTCAGAAACTTTTCAGATTCCTACAGTGAAGCCCTCAAGGTGTACAATCAATTTTCGTTGATGGTCTCGCCTGAACTTTATTACACATGTATAATGGTAATCAATGAATCTGTTTCCTTGAGATTGTTAGACATCCAGTGAAAGGTCTACATGAACAGCCAATTTAATGCCACTTCATCATCTTGTCCATATTCTTACATCTATATTATCATTAACACTTTCGCTGGAGCATATGCCTCTTTCTATATGCAAAGTGGCCAAATGTGGGACTCCATACATTTCAGAAAGCAATTTCTCCATAAACTGCTTTATGGGCTTGAGTGGTTAATTATTCCTGAAACCATAATATTATCATAACTTACAAGCCCTATCTCAACTATATATATTGTGGGGCATTATTTTGGATAGATAGTGCTGTTATAGCTTAAGCAGTAATTATTTTGTTGAATTTTTGCCTATTTTTGAGCTTGTGAAGTCTTGTTTTTGAGTGGAGTTGAAGCTAAAATCTTATATAGATACATAATATATAAGAAATTATTGAAGTCATTAATAAAGTCTAAATGTCTTATATTTTGGTTTCCCTTTCAATCCAAATTCTGCATATTCCTCATTCATTTATTTTCTTTTTCTTTGAAGTTCATTTTAAGTAATACTGAAAAACCTTTTTTGGATATAGTAGTAGTACTAGTTGGGGGGGGCAATCGGGTCGGGTTGGATATAAATGAGTCGGGTTGGATGCGGGTTGGGCCAAAAAAATTCAAATCTGTACCCGACCTGTTTATTAAACAAGTCAGGTTTTCAAATCCGAACCTGTCCTATTTAATAAATAGGTTATCCGATCTGACCTGTGTAACTTATTTATTAAACGGATAAATGGGTTATTTAATCAAATCCGATCCAGTTGAAAAAAAAATGAAAGAAAAGCAGAGATAAATTACCAGAGGGGGGAGGACTTCATTGGGTGGGACTTCACCGACGATCTTTGCGGTTTTTTAGGGGCCTTCTGCTCTAATGACCCTGTCATCGGTGCCCTAGCCCTCGACGACCACCACACCAAGTCCCCCGACCTATCCGGTTGCCTCGACCTTACTCTTGGCCGCCTCACCGCCCCTCATCGAGCTCCCCCTCATCCTTGGCTGCATCATTGACTCCATCAGGGACTCCCTCTCCCTTTGCTCTGTCCTTCGCTTCGTTGTCTTCAGCAAGAGCTTCCTTTCCGGCAGCTCGACCCCATCTTCGACTGGATCTCGAGCCCTCTTCGTCCCAGTGCTGCCGCCATCCCTCTAGTGCCTCTCAAAATCCTAACCAAAAAAGGTTGTACATAAGGAGAAAGACCGAACAAGCGAGCATGCCAGAGAGAGAAAGATAGGGGGTACAATGGATTATATATAGAGGGAGGGGGAGGTCAGAGTCAGTTGGCAAGGAACCTCAAACCACCGCACTGATCTGAAACAAAGGACCCAAGCGAGAGTCGAGAGCCTCCAGATGGAGCAAAGAGGAGAAGCGCACAACACCCAAAACCCTTCGTTTTTTCTCTCTCTCTTCTCTTCTGGATTTGGGAGTTATCCATTCAAAAATCAAATCAAAGAGTCACGGCCCACAGATGGTAGATGGGTAGATGGGGGTCGTTAGGGGACCACATGGGTCAGTGGGCGATGTGATGTGCATTGGAATAGGGGTGGGTTGAAGTGTTTGAATTTTTGATTTTTAAATGGGTAGAGACCGTGAGCAAATTTTTATCTTTTTGGTTTAAATTATAAAAAATTAAATGGGTATTTAATTCAATCCAACCCATATGATAAACGGATTAAATAGGTTAAATAGGGTAAAAGATTAGAAATTGAATCTGGCTCATTTAACAAATAAGTTAAATGGATCGACTCATTTACGACCTAAACCCGTTTAGTCCAAAACCAAACCTGCTTAAGACAGGTCGAATGTGGGTCGGATCACATTTTGCCAGCTTTTAGTGGAAGTTCCTACAAGTCTACCTAGGAGGAGTCCTTTTATAACTTGTACTCCTAGAGCTGTGCAGAACGTTTGACTTGTAATGTTCTTTTTTCTTCGGGCTTAAAAAAATTTGAAGGGGTACTCCCATGTCATGATATTTTCTTTTATATTATACAATAAAGAAAGGATTTTATCTCTTCTTCACTGCATGGCTCGCTGACTTCCTGAGCCTGGGCGCAACCTAGGCAGCTTTGATTTTCTGATGTCAACCTCCTCTATCGTATAGTCTCTTTGCATGTTTCTGTTTTAGTGTCTTAAGTTAAAAAACAAAATTTCACACTTTCTTCATGGTCTAACCTCCTTGTTTTCCAAAGCTGCCTTCACAATTTGTCAGTAATCCCATAATTTAACTTTATATTCCATTAGGCTTCCCTCTTGTTTTGCTTGTCTCAATCTTTGATTTCCTGTTCCATAACTCCAACATGTCCAATTGAACTGTATTTTCCCTTAGTTTTTTCTCTTGTTTTGCTTCTTTCAATCCTTGTGTCCCTATCCCACACTCAGCCTATTTTTTTAACCAAAAAAAAAAAAAATCTCATAATCTAACTTTATTTTCCATTAGCTTTTTCTCTCATTTTGTTATTGTCAATCCGTTGTTTCCTATTCCATAGCTCCCAGCACATCCAACATAAAATCCCACAGCAAATCCATGATACCATTTTACTTAATCCAAGTTGATCTTGAAGAGTAAGAACTAAACACCATAACCATGAGAACAGGTTCAAGGTTAGGGACCATCCAATCTGAGTAGTCTCAACAAGAGTAAGAGGTTCATCACCATCTTTGGAATCACTCACAATGTCCTCAAACCTGTACATCCAAATTGAACTGGCCTCGTATTCTACTCGAACTTCTCCATACAGTTTTTAAGCCCATCAACAAGCTGCATTCTTCGCCATAATAGTATTGGACAGGAATATTTATTCTCCTTTGGAAAACATTGAGCCTTTAGGTCTCAGTGGATCAAATTTTATAAGCCATTTTCATTGAATTGTGGGATGTTAAAGTGAGTAAAAAATGACTGACATAGGAAGTCGTGCGTACTAGACACAACTGTCTAACTAGTAAGTATTTTTTTTAAAGTATGGAAATATATTATTGAATGGATTTCAAATGAGGCAGTTGGCCTGAAAATTGCAGAGAAACTGGATGTAAATGTGCATAACTTTTGAGGGAACTAGTGGGTTGATTCTGTCACCACATTGCTTTTGCTTCTTGAAATGGTGAATGGCATCCCATTTTTGGTTAATTTGTTTCTCTTAGTTTCTTCTCTTAATCTGGGAGACAAATTCAGAACAACTAATTCAAGAGGAGGTATTTTTTCGAAAGCATAAAATAATATTCTGCAATGTAGATCATAAGAAGGCCTAGTTGCTTGTTGGTGGTCTGCAGCATAAAATACAAAGAGTATAACTATAATTGCCTTATATGGCTGTTTTGATGGGAATAATGCTTCTCTGTGGATCTTATTTTAGTTGGCATCTCTAATCCAATGATATTTGGTTTGTATATTGATCCATTTTAATCTCTACTTGCTTTCCTCTCCAGTATAATCCACACTATGTATTCATCGAGTTTGATTTGTTAATGTAAAACTTCATGGACATAATGTTGTCTTCTGCTCCATAGAAAAGTACCAAAAATATATGCCTAGTTGTGGATTTAGTAGCAAATCTAATCCTCTAGATAATTAAGAGTTGGATCAAGGAAAGTGAGATTCAATTATGATTTTATGAACTGCAAGAGTTCAAAATACTTTAGCATGGCTAATCAGCTTAGACAAAGGATATTCTCTAGGGGTTCAGGTAAGCATGATCCAAGAATGTTGTCTTATTTTAAGATCCATATTTGATTCATTGTGCATTTCTTTTGAGTCTGTGTATTTGAGTATTTGCACCCTCAAAGGTGGCCCTAACTAAGAATACTTGGCAAATGAGGATTTTATAAAGCTAACATCAGATATTTGGGAAAGGCTGAATGATTATGGTATTCAAGTACATGTAATTTTTATAAAACTTTTTAAACAGGATTGTATGTTTTATGGTTCTTAATTTGAAATTTTGTAGCATAATTTTTAGAATTCATTTTAGAAAGCATATAAAATTATAGGTAAGAAATCATTTTGTTGGTTCTATTTCTTTATTTAATTTGTCAAATATGTATTTCTTGACATTGCAATTTGAAAAGCTAACACTTTTATTGGATCGACAGACATGCATCAGCATATGTATGTCTCTCCCATAAAAATGTTAGTTCTCAAATTGCAATGTTGATACAAAGAAAACATTTTGCTTATTTTCTTCTCAACTTCTGATCTCAACAAGCCAACAACTTGACTTTATCTTGTTCCACCAATAAATTGAATCAACTAAGATTGTACTTGATCCACCATTTAAAATCTTGATACTGATGCCAATATGGTATGGTGCAAACATGGTACGGTAGTTGGTGTCAGCATACCAGCTGGCATATTTTCTTTTTTATACAAATGCTGTTGGGGATGAGGTTAGTTTAGGGTTAGTTTTGATTGGGTGGTTCTAAAATTACATAATTATGGGCATAGATTCAGGTAGTCCCTTATGTGCCCAAAATTAATGCAATGGGAGCATGCTCTAGTAGGCGTATGGACATCCATGCTGCAAGGATGCTACTCTTTATTTTTATTTTTTATTTTTAAGAAATAACTTTTCTTTTATTTTGACTAATTATTTTATGCACAAATTAATATTAACAAGAAGAAATTTGGAAAATAGGTTGGTGTTAAAACTAGAACATATTTGAGAATAAACTGAGCAGAGTATTCTAGCAAGTTTTTTCAATATATGATAATTTCTTAGCCCATGTTACATTGAAATAAAATTAAATAGAGATAGTGTGCACCGTTGACTATCTTGGATTGATGTGTTTCTTTGTTTTAGTTCAACCAAAAAAACTGCTTTGAGTTCGCCGGATGGGAGCAAAATTCCCTCACTCTTGCTTCAACTCTAAATGAAGTGGGTTAAAAAAGTGGAATGGGTGAAATGGGAAGGAAGGAAAGAAAGTTGGAATACCTTTGTTGACTCAATACTTGTAACTGGCTGTCAGTATATCTTGAGTGCCAATTGAATTGAGCAATACCCTTTGGTTCAGCCATGTTTCCTCGAACCGGGCATGCATGGTGTTCCAAGTCCAAGTGCCATTTCTTCATTGGTAAGGGCCAAAATCGATCAATAGTCAAAACCTTGATTTGATCTTACAAGATAATGAAATGTAGGACTCAAGAAATAAAGTTTTAATTAATTCATAAGACCTAATGCTCCGTCACTTTGCCATTAATTTCAATAGAATGCATGGGCATTCTAATATGCATCACTTTATTTTTTAATTAATTTAAGTTGGAATGCTTGGTGAATGAGTCTGCATAAAGCAGGACCTAGTTAGTTTGGAGCAGTGTTTAGAGACCTAGTCAATCTGCTCCTCTCAACCCAATCAACCCATCATCTGCCAGGCTTTATGGGTCCAGTCATTCCAAAGTTTAAGAGACTGAATCCTGCTCAAACCGGTGACTTGAACAGTTAAACTATTGAACCATCTAAGTCACACTACTTAATGACTTGCCGGTCAACTGCTGGAAGAAAGGAAGGGGAAGAGAAGAGTGAAATCTGGTGTTGTTTGTAGAATAAACCTAGATACTTCTCCCTTGATCTCTTTTAGTCACCATCATCATCTTCAATGTTAGGTACCTCGTCCAATGGATGGAAAGAAGGCAGTTGGGGATTTAACGCTAGAGACGACAAAGATGGGTACAATGAGATCTTGCAGGCAGAAGTGAAGGGACAAGGTCCTCGAAGTGAGACCTCAGAGGCAGCAAAGGTGGGTTATGGTTGTGAGCTCAACAGCAAGTGCTAGGGGGTGCTATTTTTTTTCCCAAGGGTGGGGGTGTGGGGAGTGGGGGGTGTAGTCCTCGAGGGTGGCAACAAAAGAAGGGTGGGCATTGGATATCCTTGAAGACAATGGATAAAGGTGGCTAGGATACTGGGTGTCCTTGAAGACAACAGATGAAGGGTGTGGGATATGGGGGTCTTTGATTGCTCAATGGCAATGGTGAGAGAGGGACAACACGTGGATTCGAGATGCGGAGGATAGTGCACACTAGAGATGATAAGGAGGTTATAGGGATGTGAGTCTGACACAGGAGTTTGGGGTACTTATCTTTTTCTAACCCATGGTTGAATTGGGGACCTGTGATTGTGCTCTAGTCCAGTTTGATTTAGTTCAACGGTTCAAGACGTTAGATTGGAGGATGTTTTATGGTTTTGATTATAAATATTATAATATAATATAGGTATAAGATAATAGTTCTTCATATGCAATATGAGATGCCGTTTGAGTTACTTGAGTCAAGTTGAAATTTGATGGGCATTTGAGTGGATTTGATGAGTGAGTTAGAGCCTCATACTGAATCTTTTGTTTCTTGAGTCAAACCATCGTAGCTAGTTCCAAGTTGAATAAAAAGGTGCAAGGTTGACCTCAGGTTGACAATCGATAGTAAAAATATGTCAATAATTATGAAATGGATTCTAATTTGATATGCATGAATGTTAGGATGTCTTCTCTTTTTTGCAATGTGCCACAACCTTAACCGATTGTGGTGAGAAATGGGGAAATTGTTTAAGATCGTTTTCATGAACAACTTGCTATTGTGTGACCTTGAAGGTTGGTTAGGTCCTTGTCCATAAATGGCCCTCTACAACGTGATCTGATTAGAGTGACAAACAAGGTTGGCTAGGTCGTTGCTTATAAGTGTCTTGCTATCATGGTCTCAAATCCCAATGGGTTTTCTCATGAGACACCAAGAGGAGGTACCATCTGGAGTGTCCGGACAAGATTGTCCTATCGTTATCCCAGCATCCTGATCGGCTTATCTTGGGACATCTCCTATCCTAGGCATTGGAATAGGACCAAACAATATGTCCTATTCGACAAGCAAATTGAGATAGCCTTGTCTTACGTGATTTAAAACCTTGCCTGCTACAACGTAACTCGATTGTGGCGAGCAAGAGTTATTTATGATTAGGATTCTAATCATGGTATTTCATACCATTTTGTACTAGTTTGTACTAAAATTACCATACTATACCATTACCAAACCTGTACATGGTACCGGGGGTATATTGAGTGTCGGTATATCGGTATACCAAATCAACCTCTAGGCATACTGATACTTTACTAAGAATGTACTGGTATGGGTTTTGGTACTGAGATGGTGAATTTGATTTTAATATTTAGGATTAGTATTCTAATCATGATAACGTATCTGATGATGCCTAGTACCATACCATATCGTTACCAAAATGGTAATGCAATACTGGGGGCATGCTAAGTTTCGGTATGCCAAACCGGCCCCCAATAGACCAATACTTTTCTAGGATATAATGATGCTTAGGAAAATCAATATTGCTTGCTTATGAGAAAACGAAAAGGTGGTAAATCCAAGGATATCTGGAATGGCTATAAATTATACGTAGGTAAAAGAAATAATAGAAATGGTATAGGAGTAGTAGTGGATAAGGAAATAAAAGATAAAAATGTAGATATAAAATGAATGAGTGATATATTAATAACTATTAAATTAGTTTTGGATGAGAAGATTATGAATGTAGTTAGTATTTATGCACTAATAGTAGGCTTAGAGGAGGATTAAGCAACCATTTTGAGAAGAAATGGATGGATTGATATAAGTTATCCTTGAAAGAGAAAGGGATACTTGTAGGTGGTGAATTACATAGGCATGGGCAAGAACAATATGGGATATAAGAGTACATGGAGGGTTTGGTTTTGGGGATAGAAATTTAATAGGAGATTCAATTTTTGAGTTTTCATTAGCTTATAATCTAGCACTTACAAAAACATTTTAAGAAGAGATGAGTATTCATGGATAGATTGCTTTTTCATCAAGAGAAGAGAAAGATCAATATGTAAGGATTGTAAGGTGATATCAGGAGAGAGCTAACTACAACATATAGGTTATTAGTCTTATATTTATATATTAAATGCAAGTAGAAAAGAAGATATATTAATGATTACCCAAAGATGGTGGAATTTGAAAGGGGAAATGTTGTCTTTTTCGAATAACTTATTAAAGGAGAGAAAATAAATACTTAAGGACTAAACCAAATAAAATGCAGGATCAAATGGTCAATTCTATCAAGGGATAGCTAAAGATGAAAATCAAAAGGGAAGAGATATAAAAATAAAGAAATTTAGTTCCGGAATAATGAAGTACAAGAGGTAAAATTAGAATAAAATGGGCTTGTTTTAAAATAATGATGGCAATAATTTTATAAGATATAGGAGGCGAAAAAGATGCAAAAATGCTAGTAAGGCTAAATATGTAGCATATGATAATTTATATGATAGATTGAGTTCAAAAGAGGGTGAGAATGAAATTTATGGAGCATCTAAAATTAAAGAAAGAGATTTTTTTTTGAAAAATTGTAATTAAGGATTTTACTAAAGAAATGAAGAACCAAAATAGGGTGTCATAATTTTATATGGATAATCCACAAAAGTTAAGTGGAGATCGCTTTGAAAAAATTGCAAAAGGCTAAGGACTTAGAACCAAATGAAATATCCGTTGAGGTTTGAAAAGTTATGGGACATGCTGGGCTAAATTGGCTTACTAATTTAATGAAATCTTAAAAATGAAAAAAAAAAGCTAGATGAGTGGAGAAGTATTGTAGTACCTATCTATAAGGATAAAGGTGATGTACAAAGTTATTCTAATTTTCAGAAAATTAAGTTTATTAGCCACTATATGAAATTCTGGAAAAGAGTAATTGAACAAAGTTTAAGAAAAATAACAACTATTTTAGAAAACTAATTAGGATTTATACATGAATGATCAACAATTGGAGCTATCTTTTTACTTACGCAATTGGTAGAAAATATAGAGAAAAAGGAAAAAGTCTATATATGGTTCTCATTGATTTAGAAAAAGTTTATGATAGGGTACCAAGAAAAGTAATTTGGTGGGCTTTAAGAAGGAATGGTGTAGATAAATGATATGTTGAAATAATTAAGGACATGTATGTTGGGGCATTAGCGAGTGCTAGAAGTTGATGCGCTATAACAAGTTTACTTCTAGTTACCATAGGCTTGTATCAAGGATCAGCGCTATATATCTTTTTGTACTAATTATGGATAAACTTATTGCTAATGTTTGGGAAGATATACCACAGTGTATGTTATTTGCAGATAATATAGTGTTGATTGATGCAAGGATTTAGGTCCCGCAAGACACCGGGACGGGATACTATCCCATGTATCGGGACAGGGTGTTCCGCTAACATCCTAGCATCCCAATCGGAATATCTTGGGACATCCCTTGTCCCAAGAGTTGAGATGGGGTGGGATGGCGACGTGTCTCGTTCTATGAAAAAATTGGGACAGTCTTTTCTCACGGGATTTAAAATCTTGGATTGATGAAGAAAAGAGAACTATATTGAATACTACATTGGACTTATGGAGGAAAACTTTAGAAGGTCTAGAGATTAGCACAACAAAAATAGAGTACGTGAAATGTAAATTTAGTAGAAATGGAAATAAAGATGTGATACCAGTTAAGATTGAAGACCAAGTTATACCTCAAAGCAGCATTTTTCATTATTTAGAATCTATTATACAAATATTGGGGAGATAGATGAAAGATTAGTAGAACAAGGATAGAGTATATGAAATGTAAATTTAGTAGGAATGGAAATAAAGACATGATACCTATTAAGATTGATGACCAAGACATACCTTAAAATGGCCATTTTCATTATTTAGAATCTATTATACAAATAATGGGGAGATAGATGAAGACATATGCAAGATTTAGATCTAATTGGATGAAGTGGAGAGGTGCATTTGAAATATTATATGATAAGCACTTGCCTTCGAGGCTGTAAGGAATATTTTATAGAACAATTGTAAGGTCTCCATGTTGCATGGCTCAAAGTGCTGGGCAATAAAGAAAGTACTTAAAAAGTAGAAACAATAAAATAAAAATAAATATATTAGAGGAGCTATAGGAGTTGCAGAAAATTATAAACCAAGCAATTTTACCATGAAAATTTGAGGAGGCTCTAGTAAGGAGAGTTACTTCGGTTTGTGTTGAAGATGGTAAGAAAAGAAGGGAAAGATGTAAGATGACCTGGATGGAGGTTGTGAGGAAGGATATGGGGAAACTTGGAATAATGACAGTGGTGGCTCTCAGTAGGACTACTTGGCAAATAAGGATCCTGATGACCCCAAATAGTTGGGAAAAGGATAGATGGTATTGCTTATGGTGTATGTAAACTATGATACAATGCATAGAGAATTGCCAATCTCAAACTAATAATAGTTTCTTTATATCTTTAAGTTTATGAAATGTGTTTGCTTTGTAGTTATCAGGAAAGATTCTGCTTAATATTGATGAATTTAATTTTGCTGGATTTTTCAGGTACCAACAGTTATCATCATCTTTGGTCAAGAAAGGCATCTGGTCTGATGTGGATGATTACCGCTTGCTGGATGCGTTAAGTCTCTCAGTTTTAAGTAGTTAGGGATGGCTTGTCAACTAATGTGGTTGTTATTCTGCTTGACGTCCTTTTGATTATAATATGCATAGAGAAGAGACTTTTGAGAGCAATATCTTGATTTTTATGATCTATTTTTATAATTTTTCTGAAGTTAAAGAACTCATTTTCTTTTTGTTGATTGAAACTTATTAGCCATCATAATTTTTTTGTATTGTTAGTAAACTTTTATGGTGAATATTTCTAGTTATATTTGTACTATTACAAAAGATCTAATATTGATTCCTGTTTAAAAGAGTGGCATCATACCCCAGATGGTTGAACCGGTCAAAGCACCAATCGGCCAGGTAATGAGCCGGGTGGGCCCCCAAAGCAATTCAACAAAAAGATCTTTTGAATTCATGACAACTGCTTGAACTGCCTCTTCAACCAGGGACCGGAACAGACCATCCCCATTATTGAACTGCCTATAAAGTTTTGCTAAAAATTGATAGGACATGATATCATCCCTAATCCCTAATGACATGTAAAACCCTTCGTATGATGCACTTGGTTTATGTGGAGTCATTAAGAAATTTAAGATGGGATTTAGAACAGATATCTTTTTTCATTTCTACAAAAAAGTAAACTCAATTATTTTGTTTGTTAGAACTTGTATTGCATATGATCATTCCAATGATTTCTTGAGCTATTGTGATGTCATATGATTTTAAAGAGTTGTTGAATGTTGTTGTGCAAGTGGTGCGGAATTTTAAAAATTTTAAATATTATTCTTATTATGTGTTTATAACTTTATTAATATTTATGTCTATCATTAATTGAAGTTAAATATATTTGTTATGTCATGATGACATTATAGTTCACTGCAGATTGACTGAAATTGTTGATCCAGTGACCCAACCCAGTTACTTTTCCAGTTTGATACACAGCCCAGATTTTAAAACATTGCATTGATCATACTGATTTTGCCCTTTGGTTGCCAAGTACATACCCATGAGGGTGCCTATTTTCTGAACAAGTGGAACAGAGCATCATATGACTCTGTTCAATGCTCTTTGGATCAATTGTGCTTTTGGATTTAAGGTGGACAAAAGAAACATCACTACTATAGCCCATTCCAACCTATATCTTGGAAGTTTTGGAATAATTGCAGACTTTTTTTTTTTTTTTTAACCACATCAAGTTGTCCTGGATTTTGTCTTCCATGATGAAAATCATGCATATATGTTTTCATCTTTTGGTTAACCTTGTAAGTAATTCTATTTTATTCTAAATATTTTCTTATTCATTGTTTATATATTATCCTTCCAATATAGTAATATATTTTGCATTTTATAAGGGACTTCCTTATTTTGATGAATTGGAGAATTTCTCTCATTGAATTGATCCTGACATGAACAATAGTAACAGTATATGCATACCATAGATGTCACACTAGGACAGCTGTCTTACAGTAGTTCATCATCTTTTATGGCTCAGGATCCTTTATCTGATTATTCTCTAATGTTTTTTCACGACTCTCCTTGTGGATGCAGGCTTCAAAACACAGATGCTTGTTGTGTAGAAGATGTTGACTGGGACAATCTTCTTGAGCATAGGTATATATGTTTTAATATGTTCTCACAGCCCTTAAATATAAGTAGCCATCAAAAATAAATCCTCTACAGCTATACACAATTTCATTGGGTTGTTCTCAGACACTTTTACAGTGGAATTGAGGTCTAGCGAGGTAATTGCACATATTCGTGTGGTAAGCATGGTCTGTTCTGTTGAAGTACAGCTTTTTCATTCACTGCATTGGCACTTGTTATTTTAAGCAGATACAGTTACCAGAGACGCACCCGAATGTTGATACACATTGGAGGAATCCATGTGCACCAATGCAAAAGAGCGAATCCAGAAACAAGTGTATATTGTTTAGAGAGACAACCTAAGAAAAGAACAATAAGTAACATGGTTTTTAATAGGAAAAGAGATTTCCTGCTTGTGTCTATTGCATTATTTTTTCTAGAATAAAAAAATGATGCGAGCTGTTCTTGCTTTTTAAATTAGAAGAATACTGTATGGAAATGTATAAAAGAAGATTAAAAAAATGATGCGAGCTGTTCTTGCTTTTTATATTAGAAGAATACTGTATGGAAATGTATAAAAGAAGATTTTTTTTTTCGTTTCCACTAGTATATGTACAAATTATGAGAATAGATTTTCTTGTTGATAATGTTAGAATCACAATATGGCAAAACGTTAATAGGTTTTTTCTGTTCTGTTATTTTCATCCCAGCTTCAATATGAACTTGATGTTCTTTATTCATAAAGACTTGAATATGCTATTTGAGCTGCATGCCCGTTTCAGTCACGGAACCCTGGTTGACAACCCTTCTGCATGTTAGCTGTTTATACTTTGTTTTTGTTGTGCATAATGTAGAAAATGTTCAACAGAATACCTTGAATTTGGTTAAGCTTGAATCAAGTTTATATCATGTTTGTGCACCATCCTTTAGATATATTTTCCTGTCCTCTTGAGAATAGGTGAAATACGTAACTATGCTGCAACGGAAACTTCCTCTGCTATAGGCCTCACGTTGTTTCCCATCTAGAGCAGCATTTGATGCCTGGTGCAGAAGTGTAGCTACCAGTATCACGTTAATTGCATAGAATACTTCTTTCAAGTAAATTCTATACAAGATAAATGGTGACATTATACTCATTGAGTCACTGTTATATTACCATAAGAATCACTGAGTTTGGCCTTCTGTTAATATCCAGTCTGTTATTGCCGCCTCCACCATGGGATGTAAGCTTCTATAAATTTCTAATTAATGCGTTTTAATTCTCAGGCCGGGAGAAGTTTGTCGAAAACGGTGGAACCAAATGATCCGTCACATTGGTGGGCACCGGGAAAAGCCATTCATCGAGCAACTGGAAGTGCTCCACGGACGCTATTGCCCAGATATGCTTGAATACAGAAAATAATAACAAGTACTTTTGTTCTTTCTTTTCCGTTGGTGTATAAGTTTTGCTAGGATTATGGGGCATGGTGCAAGTTGAGAGACTCGATGGAATATTTTTTGTAACTGTAATACTGGAAGCTAATTCAATAGCAAGAAGAAATGGCTTTGGTTTAATTTGAAGGATGGTGCATATTGATGTCAATTGTGGTGCATATGCGAGTATATGGAATAATTAGTGCTGCTTGGTATTGATGTGGTTTTCTTGTTTGTGTCTATAAAATTAACAAAAACAGCATTTGCATGGTTCCTTTTTTTTTTTTTTCACTTCCTGAAGTGCGAAGATCGTAGCTGCCAAAAGCTCTCGAGGTTTGCAGAGTTTAAAAAACAGTCTCATGGTACGTATCTGTTCCGTTTAGTTCAATTTTCTTAGATTTTGGAAAAAGAAAACTAAAAAACAAAAGCAAAACGAGATGGGTCTCTAATATATTATTTGGCATTCATCGTTGCCTTCTAGCTTTTTTGACCTTTTTTGGTAAGAGGGATGAGCCTAGTGAATTTTCCGTGCGTGTGTGTGTAAACAAGCCAAGCCTTAGCTCAAGGTCGGCTCATTTTGTAATTGAGTCGTGCTCAATTCAGGGCATTTACTTTTCGAACAGGAAACCTTACATGTTAAAGACGACGCGAGGAATAACTTGGATTAATTTGTTTAAGCACACCTCATGTCTAGTTAGATATGAGCTTCTCCAAGGCCTCAAAGTGGATTTATGTGACACTAGCATGGGCATTTCTAGTTATCAAAACCAAAATATAGGTTATGTACCACTCGAGGAATCGCTTTTTCCACCTGACAGTTCGGTTCAGTCGGTAATTTAGGTTGAAAGACATAGCTCAAGCTACGCCCTTGTTTTGTAGTTGTCCTGAGCTTAAACCAACTCATTCACTCTCATGCTGAACTTGTAGATATTCATGAGGAGCTTGCTTAGGTGACCTGGTCGGATTATAGGTTCCCCAAAGCTTTCCTACAAGTGCTCCCATGTTTCTCCAACCTGGTCTCATTCACTCTCATCGCGTGGGGGTCAAAATGCCAAATCAACCATGGAGTCCTAGAAAGGGTATGTAGCCTCATGTTTATCCAGAGTTTTTTTTTTTTTGGGTAAGAATCCAGAGGTATTAAATGGGAGTCAAAATGCCAACTCCGAAAATTAGGCATAAACAGGTTTGGATCATGAATAGATCGGTCCAACTTAAGTCATTGATTAAACAGGATAGGCCCAGGTTTGGAGTATCTACTTTTTTAACCTTTTTAATTGTTACATCATATCATAGCCCAACTCATTAAGATGTATTTAATGTTGGAAAAAATCAATCAAAAATATCTAGAAATTGCTATTGTTGTTCATATAATTTTTAGATGAAAACCATAATACTAAAAGAAATAAAAAATTGAAAAGATTTTGTCTAAATCAAGGCGTGTGAAACACTGTTCTAAGAACGCGATTCGTCCCCTACGTGTGGATCTTGATCTCGTTCTCAAAGTACAATGATTCGGCTCAGTCTGAACCTCCTCTCACGAGCACGATCGTTGGGGAGGCTGATTCAAGAGATTTCCTTCAAATGTCTAGAAAAGAAGTAGAAGAAAGAAAAAAATAGTCTCTATCTCAGAAAGAAATAAAGAGAAATAGTAACACAAGAAGAGATCGAGAATTTTTTATTACCTTTTAAACAGTCGGATCCAGAGCCTATTTATAGCCTCTATTTGGATTACCGAGGAGGCATCATGGTTCGGAAGAGATACGATGTTTCAAAAATATCATATTTTTTTGAAAACCAACATTCTCTTCCGAAGAGTCGTATCTCTTCAAAAAGAACCATTAAATTTGAAAATAAAAATTTTAATAATTTTAAATAACTAAAATTTAGGAGATAACAAAATTTAAATTTATTTATGTTTTAAAATAAACTCTAACCATCCTCCACAAAAGATTTATATTTTTGAAAAATATAACGATGAATATTTGGGCATCTTATACTGTATAATAGGTGAGGTGCCTTTTAGACTTGAACTTTACTTAGTGTTGATAATATCCATTTGAAAAAGCCATAGTAGATTAGACCTTGAACTAGGTCCTTTAACTCAGAATTCAACTTATCACACATAATATGGATCAAGTCGGTCTTTATGCGGTCAGCATCATTTAGAGGTCTTGCGCTTAGTACTTTGATTTTTCATGAGAATTTTGTTAGGGTTAGCCCAAACCCTTAGTTGTGGTTCATACGATAATTCTCATATAGGTAAGTTCTCCAAGGATATTTGTGATCTAATACCCTGCAGATTTTCTATCTTGGACTTGTTAAAATCTTCGCTCATCCTTTCTAATTTGCTTTATCACTGATAAGAGCACTTATTATAGGGATGGGAGGAGATACACTCCAATAATGTGCTCTGACACGATTACTCAATCAGCTTCATTTCTACCACATTGAACTTTATTCATGAGATCTCCAATCACAGAGGTTGAATATCCACTGCTGGTGATCATATAGTGGGCTTAAGCCCTATCCCCCTCGATGATTCTAGGACTCCATTCTTAAACAAACTATTGGTTAATTGATCTGCCAAGTTTTTCTCTAACTTAACAAATTCCAAAGAAATGATATTACTCTTTTTGAGTTATCTTACAAATTTATGATGAATCCGGATATGCCGGTTCATCTTTTTATTAGCACTCTTTTGATTAGTCAATTGGATTACGACTTCATTATCACAATGAATTGATATGGTCAAAACTGGCTTAGGTATTAAAAGTAGCTCTGAGATAAGATTTTTAATCTATTCTGTCTCAGCACAAATGGTATCCAAAGCAATCAACTCGGCCTTTATGGTGCTCTGAGATATAATGGTTTGCTTAGAAGATCTCCAAGCTACGGCAGCACGTCGAGAAGAAAATGATATCCGATTGTTAATTTAAGATCAAAAGAATTAGTAATCCAATTTGCATCACTGTAACCCTCAACCACCTCAGGGATCCAGTGTACAAGAGAGATAGATCAAGGGTTTCCTTAAGATATCAGAATACCCTTTCAATAGCATACCAATGAGATTGATTTGGATTTTGGGTGTATCTACTTAATCTTCCTATAGTATATGTACTATCAGGTCTTATTCTATTTGCCTCGTAAAGAAGAGAACCTATAATCTGAGAGTATTTAAATTGATCAATTGGTTCACCTAAATTCTTTTTAAGATGGATACTTGGATCATAAGAGGTAGATATAGTTTTTTGATTAGAATATCCAAAATTTTCAATCATTTTCTTGATAGCATGAGAAAGAGAGAGAGCTATATCTTTAGGAGATTTGATCAGCTTCCTAGAATAACATCAGCTTCACCTAAATCTTTCATATTAAAAATTGATTTGAAAGAAATTATTTGATTATAGATATGATTTTAAGAGAAGTTTTAAAGATCAAAATATCATCGATGTTTAAACAAAGAATCATACAATCATCATCGATGATTTTGAAATAGACGCACTTATCATAATCATTGATTGAAAAACCAAATGAAAAGATAGTTCTATCAAACTTTTCATGCCATTGTTTAGATGCTTGTTTAAGATCGTATAAAGACTTAATAAGTTTACAAACTTTATTTTTTTATCCCTTAACAATAAATCCCTCCAACTGTTCCATGTAAATCTCTTCATCTATATCTCCATTTAGGAATGCAGTCTTTACATCCATTTGATGAATGATTAACTTATGGATGAAAGTAATGGCAAGAAGAGTTCTAAGGATAGAGATTCTAACTACAAGAGAATATATATCAAAATAATCTAAACCCTTTTTCTGGTTATATCTTTTAGCTACTAATCTAGCCTTATATTTTTTTATTGATCTATCAGGTCTAAGCTTCCTACGAAATATTTACGTACAATCTAATGGTTTACTATCCAGAGGAAGATCAATAAGGATCCAAGTTTGGTTTTGGATTATTGAACTGAATTCAGAATAAATAGCTTCCTTCCAAAAAAGAGCATCGGGTGAAGATATTGTCTCTACAAAAATGGATGGTTCACCTTCAACTAGTAAGGTAAAGAAGTCTTCACCAAGATTTTTTTCTTTTCTAGCTCTTATGCTTCTTCTAGATTCAGAATGTCCACGATCAGAGTTAGATCTTTTTCTCTTTTTTGAATCATAAGAAACCTCTGATTCAACAGGGTTAGGATTAGAAGATAGATCAAATTGAATTGAATTTGGGACTTGATTTCTAAAAGAAAAGATATTTTCAAAATAAATAACATCTCTAGTCTCGATTAGAGTGTTATTAGAGATGTCACTTATTTCAAAATTTATTACTAAAAATTTATTAGTGCTACTATCTAAGAAATATCCTACAAAAATTACATCTATAGTTTTAGGATCAATTTTTGTTTTTCTGAATTCAGGTATACCTACCTTAGTTAAGTACCCCCACACTTTTAGGTAATCTAATCTAGGAGTTCTACTCTTCTAAAGTTCAAAAGGAATCTTATTTCCATCCTTAAAAAGTATTCTATTTAGAATATAATAGGCTGCTAATAAGGCTTCCACCCATAAGTTCTCTGGTGTACCTGAATTGATTAATATTGAATTAACCATATCTATTAGGGTATGATTTTTTCATTCTGCTACACTATTTAATTGAGGGGAGTAAGGAGAAGTCACCTCATCAATGATTCCATGTTCTTGACAAAATAGGACCATTTCATTTAAGGTATATTCTCCATCTCGATCTAACCTAAGTCTTTTAAAGATTTTCTCAGTCTGAATTTTAACTTCAGCCTTAATGATTTTAAATCTATCAAAAATTTTATTTTTAGGTTTGATTAAATATGTGTAACAAAATTGGGAGAAATCATTAATGAATGTTACAAAATAATGATTTTTTCTCCGAGTAGGATTTTTGGTAGCGTCACACATATCATTATGAATTAAATCAAGAAGATTAGAACTTCTATGGACATACTTGAAAGATTTTTTGATTCTTTTGGCTAGAACACAGATTTCACATTTGATCTTTTTATTTAAATGGATCATAGGGATTAAATTTAAGTTGATCATATGTTGGATTCGATCAAAATTAATATGACTAAGCTTGCCATGCCAAACATTAGAAGATTCAAGATTTAAAATAAAAGAATGATTTTTATTAGAATCCTTAGAAATTACACTTAACTTGAATTGGCCTTCAGATATGAAGCCTTTTCCAATAACCTCGTTATTACGAGTGATTACAAGTTTATTAGATTCTAATATAATTTTATAGCTTCTAGATACAAGAAGTGATCCACTGATTAGATTCCTCCTAATGTTGGGGACTACAGCACTTCATGAAGGATTAAGATTTTTTTAGATGTTCATCTTCAGATCCACATGACCTCTTCCTAATACTTGTGCTACAGAATCATTTCCAAGCGTTACACCTCCACCACTTGATTCTAGAAAGGTGGAGAATCAGGAGCAAATCAATCAAGAATTGGACTTTAAAACTTTCAGAGAATTTATAACTAGTTTATTCAAATTTTCTAAGAAAATCTTGAAATTCATGAATTTGGATACTGTTAGATTTGGAATCCACCATTGTATATTTACGAAACATAGATACGGCGAATCGATCAAGACCCGCATCATCCATTCTATATTCTGCTTCAAGAGCATCCCAAAGCTCCTTAGTCGATTTGGTGGAAAGGTATACATCATATAAAGTATCAATAGAGCACTAAAGATCCTATGGCGATAATAAAAATGAATTTCTTCATGAGTTTTTGAATGAGGACCAGAAGATCTAGAATCTTAAGGACTAAGAGAAATTGATCCAGAGGAAGGTTTAGGATTAGATAATTTTAGGATAGAGATCAATCTTAAACTGGTGAGCTTATATTTTACTTGGCTTTGCCACATTCTAAAGAATTATCAATTAAAATTTTCAAGTTTAATTGCACTATGATCATCAAATGAAGCCATTTATGATGTTTTGGTTGTTTAATTGGTTTTGCAAACAAAGTTTCAAGAGGTTTAGCCTTATATGTTTGAGTAATTAATTAATGACTTATAATGATACAATTCTAAATTTTAAAATAAATATAATAAAGAATAGTAATTAGAAGAAAATTGAATAATTATGCTAAGAATATGACAAATAAAATAACTATATTATTCTGCACATCTTTCAAGGCAGCACTAATATTAATTTTGAAAGAATAACTGTTAACGTGCACAGCTTTCAAGGCAACAGAATTTTTTTTAATGCAAAAAAAATTCTATGCAGATTTTAAAGATAAAAAAAATTCCGCATAAATTTTAAAAAATTATAGAATTTTTTTTTGCATAGAATTTGAAGCCCACAAAAATTAATTTAAATAGAAATTAAGGTTGCAGAAAATTTTTCATAGCTTTAATGTAGTATCAAAATTTCTGCACTATTTTTTTAATGAATAGAAAGTTTCAAAATAGATTTTTTAAATCTACAGAAATCTATGAAAAATTTATGCACTATTTTTTTAATGAACTAAAAATTTTAGAATAGATTTTTTTAAATTTGTAGAAATTTGTAAAAAATTTCTGCACTATTTTAAAGTTACAGAAAAATTTTGCAAAAAAATTAAAACTTCAAAAATTTACGTATCCCTTTTTTTTTTTTCTTTAAACAATTATAAAAAATAATGTACACTATTTTTAAAGTAAATAAGTTTGTTAATAAATTTGAAATCTTAAGAAGAACAATCTTTAAATGATAAATAGTAAAACTTTGGTATTATATAATTAATTTAAAGTTAATTTCAAATAATGAATAATAATTTCTAGTTTCATCAAACTCGCACTCTTAGACTGTTTGAAAAAATCAATAAAAAATATCTAAAAATTGCTATTATTGTTTATATAATTTTTAGATGAAAAATATAATACTAAAAGAAATAAGAAATTGAAAAGATCTTGTCTGAATCGAGACGTGTGAAATACTATCCAAAGAATGCGATTCGCCCCCTACGTGTGGATCTTTGACGATCTCATTCCCAAGATACAGCGACCCGGTTCAGTCCGATCCTTCTCTCACGAGCATGATCATTGGAGAGGTTGATCCAAGAGATTTCTTTCATTTAACCTATTTAAAATTTGTTTATTTTTTTTACGATACATTTAACCTATTTAAATTGATTCTACCAATTTACTAAATGGGGTTATAGGACCGTCTGAGTTACATATTTAAGAAAAAAAAGGCCAGGCTAGAGTTTGAATTTTTGATTGGGGTAGGTTTGGGTTCTTAGATATTTTTCTTGGCTGTATTGAATCCAATGCATTATTTTGTGCCGACCAGAGCCGAATGCTTATCCTATTTCGGAGACGTTCTGAAGGATACTTTCTATTTGATACACACACGTTGAGCTGATTTATACAATTATTTGTCAATTTTGTGGCTGAAAATTACACTTTTGAATACAAACTTTGTTAGTAAATGACTTGAGCTTGACCCAATCATGTTTGGTTCTAGCTCAGGTCAGTTATAAACCATGCCAAAATTCAAAACACAGTTTGTGGTGAATATGAGCTACTCATGAAAATAGCTAGCACATTTGACTGCCCTAATTGCATGGTATGTTACGTTAGGAGTCCCAAGAGTTTTCTCCTTTCGGATCCTAATAACTTTTTAAAATTTTAGGCTGAATTACTATAGGCCCCTTGAATAACATTTTTTTTTTTTTCGCTTATGGAAGTCAAAAGAAAAGATCAGGTATGCTGAAAATATGCATGGTGAACATCTTTTTAGGATTTTTGGTAGCTAGAAGATTTGCATTCGGAAAAGGACTTGGAATAGATTAGGGTTCAGTTCTGTGACCCGATCGAGAAATGATTTAAATTTGAGTGAAAAGCTGCACCCTCTCTCTCCTTTTATTGCCGGTACAAAAAAGCCGCAGACACACGTGAAGCGAGAATCGAAGGACCGGCACACGTTCTGCTACGTTATCGAAATGCGATTTTAGTGAGTTTTGGTCGTGGATGACTGCTGCTTCGCGCTCTAATAGAAGGAGGGGGCTTGGAGACCCTTCCGAAAGTGTGAATCTTCTTTTCCTCCTCCTCCTCCTCCTCTTCTTCTTTTTTTTGAGTTCGATCGCCGGAGAAGAAGACGAGAAGGTGGATGTTGGCGGCGGCAGCTGTGGCGGAGACGTGGCACCCTGGAAGTGTAAACGAAAATGTGTATTGCTAGACTGAATTTGTGATCTCGAAGCGTATATAATCAGCATCCTTCAGGTGATTATTGCCCTCATTATAAATAGTTTGTCGCGGGACTTTAAATATTGCAATTCATCTCTTGGATACAACAAGATCATTAGAAATCTGCAGGCGACAAAATTAAAGATTTTGTCTCCTGGAACTTCAAAAGAAATTTGATTATAAGCAAAAGAAGAATAGAGAGGAGAGAGAACTCTGAATTTTCTTATGTTTGATGAAAGGTCACAATTGCACTTGTATAGAAGACATATCTACCAATAGATGCGACTTTTAGAAAAAATTCTCTTCAAAAAGATGCGATTTTGAAAAATCATAATCGTTGAAAACGAACGGCCATTAACCACAATTTATTTTGTTTATTTATTTTAAAAAAAATAAAATAAATCAATAATATAAATGTACATCTTTAATTTCGCCACGAGAAATTTTATGGTAAACCTGTTCGCATATGCGAACGGATGGTGATTGGCATGCACAAAGGACCCCACACCCCTCCGGCAGTGATCCAATTACCGCGTGCAGTGATTGGGTAGTTATGTAATGTTTATCTAAACTATTCAAATATCCCTAGGATTTATCCATTCTTATTTTTTTAGTATTTTAACGTGCACGCGTAAGCACACGTGATGATATGGCAGACGATGATGGTCCGACCATAATCTAAACTGTTCAAATACCTCTAGAGTTTATCCATTCATATTTTCTTAGTATTTTAACGTGCACGCATAAGCGCGCACGATGACGTGGTAGACGATGACGGCCCAACTATAATTCTTATTTTCTTGGTATTTTAAACAGTTATCGTCTACCACATCGTCGCGCTTGCTTATGTGCGTACGTTAAAATGCTAAAAAAATAAGAATAGATAAATCTTAAGGATATTTGAATAGTTTTAATAAACATCACATAACTACCTAATCACTGTGTGTGGTGATTAGATCACGTATGGAGGGAGGGGGTGAGGGAGGAATTAAAAAAAAAAGAGGTTGGGGGGGGGGGGATGGGGTCCTCCATGTGCTTAAAGTAGATTTTTCCTTTCACCATATGGCCCCATGCTCTAAATGCTCGTCTAAATGATTATATAAATATGCAATCATTCATCCCATGGAGGTTCCACCAGGAATGCCATCGGATGGGGCCACAGGATGCCCCCGGCGTCCCCTCCCATTCGACATCTCAGAGGTATCCTTCTTTCTTACATCTCCTCCAAAGCCGGCATTCTCTTGACAGAGGATCTTAACTTCTTTTCGTTCGGTATTCTGTGACCTTGGATTTTATTTTGATTGGTCTATAAAGACTACTCTAGTCGTAGGTTGGTGGGTTCTTTTGTGGGTCACTCTATGATTAACTTCAGTTATTCAAATGTGGCAAGGTTTTTTGGTGTTGAGTTCTGCATAAAAGTGTTATGCGGGCTATGGGATCGGCCATCCATATTGCTTTTTGGTGGCAAGAATACCCGTCTGCCCGCTTTCCAAACATTTACCAGAAAGTTTCTTACGAGAGCTACCTTCCAGTGCCGTCATCCAGTAACCAAGGTTTGCTTGCTTGCCCCTTGTTAGGTAGAACTATGAGGATGGAAATAATAACTCTATTTCATGATATATTTTGTATTTTCTAAGTTTTATCTAATAATGAGTAGAATGTGCAATATTTTATTAATCATATGTGTTGTTATTTTAGTTGTTATAATATTGACTTAACCATCTAAAATTCATTTGAAATAACAAAAAAAATGTATTACCAGGAGGTATTATTTAGATTTCTTGATCCTGTATAAGTACCTAAGATCTTTCTAACGAATAATCGATGTAGAATTAAATACACATCTGTATGCAAGTCCTCACAGATACCCAGAAGATGATAGACTATGCTGGAAAGAGCAATACACAACAGACATTGAGCTCATCCATGTGGATTATTGTGAACAGCTTAACTATTGTGTAGTTTAAGTTCCATGGATTCCTAGACCAATGTTAGCTACCACGTGTTACTGTTTTTATGTTGATTTCAGTAGCTGGGTCTTTATCGGCCATGTTATCCCCAAGTTTTAGTCTTTAGAGAACAGTTTTAGAGAACTTTTGAGACTTTGAAGAAGCAGCTTTCAGACGAGCATTGTATACAATGGTGATATTAGGTTGATGTTTGCCGATGCTTGGAAAATTAGATAATCTTTTAGTTCATGCTATATAGTTCATCCTCTCTTGATGATCATTATGTAATCATATCAGTTGGAAAATGTTCATTCATTTCTACAAAACAACAATTCGATTCTTTGTCCAGTACTTTTATAACTAAATTTTGATTTAAAACATGTTAGTTAGGCCTATGTTTCCATATAAATTGCTCAAAACTAAAAGGTAAATGGGAATTTGATAACCATTACTAATTGTGATATATAATAATGATGACTTTGATATGAAATGTTAGGGTAATAGAATTTTGTCCCAAGCAATAAAATTGAGGATTTGTTTGGATATTCTAATAGGATTGGGTTGAAAAATCTTGCAGGATTCGTGGTTCAAGCTATCCATTTAAGTATGATCTCATATATATCAACCAAACACCATCCAATCCAGATACCATGGGAAGAAAAAAAATGATCTTCGCATGTTGTTTCTTCTTCCTGCAGTCCAAAGTCTAATATCTGGGTTGGGTTTGGACAGGCTATTAAAAAAATGCAAGCTAGGTAGATCAATAAATCCGATTTCTATATGATTTTCAGTCCAATCCTTTAGGAATATCCCAACAAACCTTGAATTTTTTGTTTCAACAGTTAGTAATTATGATATGTCATAATGATATATAGCTTGAATATGAACTGTTAGAATGCTAGGAATTTTGTCCAAAGAAATAAAGTTGAGCGATTTGTTTCTGACTTCAAATTCTAAACTAGAGGGGTTTATTTCTAAGATCAAATTTTCATAAGATGCAGAGGCGTTAGAATGGCATTGTCAAAGTCTCCAAAAGGATGGCCACATGCAGTGTTAGTTGCATTGTCTATATATATATAAATCCACCCGACCCTCCCTATATTTAGCAGCACAAAATCCCAGCCCTCTCACTTCTGTTGAGCATGGGGAAGTATCCTGTGGCTAGCCTCATACTCCTCCTAATTAACCTCACATCACTCCTTCCTCCTTCTCTTGCTTGTTCCTACTGCCCTGACCCAAAGCCAAGCCCACCACCAGCAACCCCACCAGTGCCATGCCCTCCACCAACATCCCCACCAAAGCCAAAGCCAAAGCCAAAGCCGCCGGCGCCGGCGCCGGCACCACCACCATCTCCAGCATCATCCAAGTGCCCCATCGACACGCTAAAGCTCGACGCCTGCGTCGATCTACTCGGAGGGCTTGTGCACGTGGGAATCGGCGAGAATGAGAAGGAGAAGTGCTGCCCGGTCCTCGAAGGGCTTGCCGACTTGGATGCAGCTCTGTGCATGTGCACCACCATTAAGGCCAAGGTTTTGAATATAAACATCATTCTGCCCGTTGCTCTTGAGTTGCTGGAGGACTGTGGCAAGCATCTACCATCCGACTACCAGTGTCCTTCTTAGTTAGCTAGGTTGTAGCTTAATTATATGATCATGTCTTGTGATATGTTTTGCAGGCTGGTATATCCTTCCCATTAATCATCAAAAAAATGTATTGTGATATGTTTAATTTAGTTTGTGTTTGCTTGCATCCTAACCATCAAAGCTTGTTATTCGGTATATTCGAAAATGTTAAATAAAAGTACTCCAAGTCTGCTTGCATTTATTTGTAAGAATTTTTTTTTTTTTTTTTTTTTTAAAGTTTTGAAGGAGAAAGAGCGAGAGATCTACTTGTAAAGGATCATAATTTTTGGATGTGCTATTCGAAAATAAGATCCAGATTCTTTAGTTGCTAAGCAAAGAGATACAATTGTTAGGGCAAGCCTTGCGTTCCAAGATCGAATTAGTTATAAATCATCCAAAAACTAAAGACTTATGTGCCAATTACATCCTCATACTCTCCATCCATCATCCAAAAAGAGAAGCTTCCTTTCTAATCCTCGAATGGTGGTTTCAATTATTCATCATCCATTGGTTATTAACTGAATTTTTAGATAAAAATAGATACTAATTAGCACTCACCCCACATTCTCATGTAATTAGAGATATAAAAGTCTTTCAATGGCTTAACCGGGAGCACCAGTGACGGCCTTGCCTGGTTACAAATTTTGCCCTTCTTTTCTTGGATATGCCTGAATATTCAATATGTCAAAAAGTCTCATAAAAATATGTGGTGCTGAAAGCAAAAGACCAAATTAATTATAATATCGAGGGATTATTAATATTGAAACTTGCATGCTGAAACCAGACCATATTTATGCACCAAAGATAACATAAGATTTGTGGGGTTTACTTCTAACTTCACATTTTTATGACACTCTTTTTGAAAAAAAAAATAATAAAGCTAGAAGTATGATATGACACCTTGTGTCATTGTTGGATGTGGTCTTAAAAAATGTTTTAGGACTCGTTTGGTTTGTGGGAAGAATTTTTTTTTTCAGGAAAAAAAGAAGTTACTTTCTGGGAATACGATTTTGGTATGTTTGATTGACCATCAGAAGATGATTTATTATAAAGTAGCTTATATTTGGATGAACACCTATTTTTCTAGAAAAATTATGTAAACTTAGTAGATATAAAACCATACATTGTTACTCATAAACTTTATATAAATATAAATATTATATTTATATTAATATAAATATAATATTAATATAAATATAATATTAATATATTATAATATAATATTAGATCATAATAATTTATTATGTTAATATAATACTAATATATTAATATTATATTAATATAATATGAATATTTTAACATAATAAATTTGTTAATATAGATATAAATATAATATAATATTAATATTAATAAAAATATTATATTAATGTAAATATTAAAATAATATTAAAATATAATGAATATTAATATTATATTTATATAAATATTATAATAATATTAATATAATATAATATTATTATTCAATATTTCATCTTAATCATCCATTGATATTTTACTAAATTTTAATTATAGATCTTAAAAGAATATTTTAGAAAAAAAAAAGTACTATCACTTTTCATGTCATGGGAAGTGCCAAAACTACCTCTCCCATGGGTTTCTACTTTCCATAAAATATGAAAAGTGACTTTTCATGGGAAGTACTTTTTTCATTCTCTCTTCTCTTAAAACTTCAATCAAACAAGAGGTTCCTTCTTCACTTCTCAGAAAGTACTTCTTCTCCTCTCCACTTTCCATCAATCAAACGAGTCTTTAGAGATTGAGTGGCAGGACCCAAAGACTTTAGATGGGTCCGATCAAGTCACCCAGACAAAATTCATCCTGTATCTTTCTTTTACTTTCTATACCGATTTGTATTATTTTACTTTCATATAGACCCAGGACAGGGTCTCCCACACAACAAGTACAAGTACATTCAACCCCTATTCTCCGTAAAATCCATTGCTCCATCCCAGGTGGCATAATTTATATCTAACTAAATTATATCAAAATCATAATTTTTTTTTATAAATTATTTACTCTTTTTAATTACTCAATATATACTTCTTTTCCATATTCTCTTGTAAAATGGCATCACAATTTTTAAATTTTTTTATAATAGATTGAAGGAAGTTTCTCACCTTCTTCATTTTGCATTAAGATTTTGCAAATGATATTTGGCTTGATGAGCTGATATCTAAAACAATATTAGGCTTGACTTGTTTTCTAGCTTATTGTAGTATGAATGAGCCACTGTCGACCCATCACCAACCCGAACCCAACTCTTTGATAACACCCTCCTTTATGCCTTTCAACTTATGTGGAAGCATGGGAATTATGGTGTCTGATCTCTTCTTTCTCCTAATTAACCTGGCAGCGTTCCTTCCTTTTCTTGATGGCAACCAGTACTGACCGATGGTCCCAATTCTTCGTTCTCTCAATGGCGATCAGTACTGTCGAATTCTAAGAAATAAACATCACTGCTACCACCACCACCATCAAATGCCAGCTTACTCCCGGCATCCCCGCAACCAAAAGCTAAAGCCATGCCCCATTACCCAAGGCACCCCCGATCGGTGCTTGTAAGCTCCATGCATGCATCAACATGCTCACGGGACTCATGCACGTCCAAATTGGAAAGGAAACAGAGGAGTACGTAAAAGGGTTCATTGGCATGAATGCAGCAATGTGCTTGTGCACCACCATGAAGAACAAGCTTATGAATTTGGAAATTCCAATTTTTAATCCGGGTCAATGTGCTAAAAGGAAAACAGGAAAGGAAGCATCAACAACCTCGTGCAAGTATGCAATTATATAAAAAAGCATCCATAAAGTTGTATTTGATAGTTGGCAATCTATTCAGATTGCTAGCAATTTAAAGTGGACCCATCAGATTATCATGTTTGATATATTTTTGGGTAGCAATCTAAATTATCTTGGCAATTCAGACTACCTCTTAAGAGATAATCTAAACTGCCTTGAAAAAAGATGGCTATTTAGATTACCACTTGTTTGGTAATGTTACAAAAAATTTTTTGGACAAAATTATCCCTAAAAAAAATACACAAAACCCATCCTTTCACCCCCCTCCCTCGGTGGCTCTCACCCTCCTCTTATTATATATAATAATATAATATAATATATTATAATATAATATACTATTATTATATCATTATTATATTTTTATAGTAACTATATTATATTACAATAATATAGTATATGATAATATATGATAATATATATTATATAAATCCTATTATGTATAACAATAAATTATTATGTTATATTATAATATAATATATTATTATAATATTGTAATAATATATTATTATATTATATTATTATAATATTATATTACTATATATTATTATGCTATTATTATAATATATTATGATAATATATATTATATTATATTAAAATCTTATATTAATGTAATATTATTATATATAATAATATAGTATGTTATATTATATTATAATAATTTATTGTTATATTATCATATAATATTATATATTATATTAATATATTATAATATATATATTATATAAATATTATTCTATATAACAATATACTAATTATATTATTATATTATAATATATTGTAATATATTAATATATGAATATTATAATATATTATAATAATATATTTTATTAATATAACATAAAATATAATATAATATTATTATATATAATAATATAGTATAATAGATTACATTAGTATATTATATTATATTAATATCTTATATTAATATTATATAGTATTATAATATATAATAATATAATATAATATATTATATTATAATAATTTATTATTATATTATCATATAATATTATATATTTTATTAATATATTATAATATATATTATATAAATATTATTTTATATAACAATATATTAATTATATTGTTATACTATTATATTATAATATATTGTAGTATATTAATATTATAATAATATCTTTTATTAATATAACATAATATATAATATAATATTATTATATATAAGAATATAGTATAATATATTATATTAGTATATTATATTATGTTATAATAGTTTATTATAATATCATAATATGATATTATAATATATTATATTAAAATATATTATATTATATTATATTATATTATATTATTATAAGGTTAAGGAGATATTTTAGGAATTTGATTTCATATTATCGATAATCTAATTATCATACTAAACATGTCAATCAAGATTTTCAATAATTTTACTGCAATATTACCTATATGTACTAAACACAGTAATTAATATTACTGATAATTTAATGGTAGCAATCTATTTTGAAGGCAATCCAGATTATTTTTTAAGATTATCTGACGATGCACCAAACATAACCTAAGAGACAAACATCTCTTATGCAATCATGCAATCTTTTATGATAATAAGAAGCATACATAAGAGTTACCGGCCTAGTTGTGCCAACTGGTGTAAAAAAGCATCAAAAGCCTATTGGATACAAGCGAACCTGAACCAGTGGGGTTCCTTTCACGAGGACCATTCTAACTGAATGTGAAGTCATAGAAACAGACATCTCACAGGTTCAAAGGTTCACATACACCAGTTTAGTTTGAAGATTAGATTGAATGGAGTACGTTTGGAGCATTTGACGGGGTCAAAAAAACATAGCTGCTGCCTTTTCTTAGCACAGCAATGTGTGGATGCAGTACCTTTGCACATTCACAATCTCAGAACCTTCTGCTCCATTTCAAAAGTAATGGCCTCCACCAATCATAGATGGACCTATCAAGTTGGAGAATAAGGCCCTATTTGATAAAACTTTTGAAATGCCAAAAAGTTCTTTCTAGTCCTTCAAAATTATTTTTAGATGGTATAGTCATATTTGATAAAAAATTAAAAAATTATTTTGGCATTGCCAGAAAACTAAAAAGATATATTTGAAAAAAATTTTAAAATAGAGTTTTTCTGCAAAAATACTTTCTGACCAATATCGAAAAGTTATTTTGATTTAAATAATTTTTTTAATAACATAAATACCCACCAATAAATCTTATAATTACATATCATATCATATCATATTATTATATTATATTATAAATATAATATAACATAATAATAAAATAATATTATGTATATTATAAACATATAATACAATATATTATAGTATTATGATATTATAAAAAATATAATATAATATGTTATATTATAATCTATTGTTAGATTAGATTATAATCTATTATATTATATTATATTATATGTTACATTATAATTATGATAATATTATATTGTATTACACTATTATGTTACATTATATGATAATAATGTTATACAATATAATAATATTTTAGTATATAATATAATATTATATTATTCTTCAGTATCAATATATTTTACTATCACTTAAACATACTAAAATATTTTTTTTTTATTTTAATTATAAAATAGATATTAAAATTTTAAAATACTTTATAAATGTGATTACTAAATAATAAATAATATTTTATAAAAACTCTCCTTCCAGAGCTCTACTTTTCGAAAGCTTTACTTTCAAAACCTTATAAACTCTATTGCTAACAGCAATCTCAAATAAAACCTTGGTCACTATTTTTTCAATTCTATTTGTTGCAGCGATTGCTCCACATAGCTTTCACCAGCCCCCTTGGTAAAAAGGATGTTAAATTCTGATTTGTACTAAAAGGAAAACAAGAAAATTAAGAAGAGTCAATGATGAATAATGCCAATATACATGCAGCAAAAAATAATATAATAACTCTTATGTATGTTTATTGTCATCATAATAAGCTCATGCAATTATGGACATAACAATCATTGGATGGTATCTTTGCTTACGGAATAAAACACTATTTATAATTGAAATTTTATTTTTAAAATTTATAAAAAAAGGTGAATATATAAAATATATTATATTTGATGAATAATGATTGTAGCAAATAATATTTTTATTTATTGTTATTATATATGGGTTTCTTTTATTTTGTTCTAAAGTAGTAGCATCCAAGATTGTATAGGAAAACCGAATTGCCGTCACAATGGGACAAAATGTTGTTGAAACATTTTTTTTTTATGTTAATCTTTTTTTGACGAAAGTTATTAAAACATTGTTAGAACTCAGAACAGAAACAGTTCATAAAAATTCCCATGAAGACATGAGTTCCCAAGAGATGGAGAGAGAGAGAGAGGTGTGTTTTCCTGAAGCAGGGCAGAAGACTGTTATTGTGGAGTGCGATCTGGGGCACCTCCTTTCATTTCTAATGGGCTCATTATGATGATGTCAAAGCAGAGAATGCAACAGTGCTTCAGAGTGGACTGTCAAGGATAGACTTGGGCCTTAATTCAGGCCGAGGTTACAACGTTATCCCATGTTCATCCAGGCCCAAATTTGGCTTGAGCAAGCCCAGTATGATACTATCTGAATCAAGGTCTTTCCACGCGTTGGCACGGCCTGAATTAGGCCCAGGTTATCAGCTTAGTATGATGGTTTGGATCATTCTGGGCTTCTGGCTTATTAGATTTTGGTCTAGAGAAATTCTTTGTGCACCGTCCGCGGTGTGAAAAATCCGATGTGGAACGCACCACCTCATTCGATTGATCCATGTAGCCACCGCTTTTCAATACGTATTTAATACCTACAGTTTTATTTTTTCATTTAAAATTTTGAATGATGACAATACTCCTCCTCTTTGAAAAAAATTATGGCATCCTATAGCCATATTATGATATCCTGAGATCAAATTATAACTTCCTGCACAGGAAGTCATAATTTAGCCCCAGGATGTCGTAATATAACTACAGGATATCATTTTTTTCCAATCATTTTTCAATACACATTTAATGCCTATAATTTTACTTTTTCGTTTGAAATTTTGAATGACGAAAAATATCCCTCCATATCTGAAAAATTATGGCATCCTATGTCGATATTATGATATCCTATGATGAAATTATAAATTCCTGCATAGGATGTCATAATTTTTTCATAAAATATCATAATAAGAGAGGGGCATTATTATCACTCAAGAACTTGTAATTTTCAAAGATAAAAATATCTTTTCCACTTATGACTTTTAGAAGAAAAATTATTACAATCTGGAGGTCATAATTTGAACGTAGAATATTATAATATGATCATAAGATGTTATAATTTTTTTAAAAGAAGAGAAGCATTTTCGTCATTCAAAATTTTAAATAAAAAAAATAGAACTGCAGGCATTAAATGCGTGTATTGCAACTATTAAATACTTGTTGGAAACTGATGGCTATGTGACTTAATCAGACGAGACGGTATATTTTTTCTGCACGGGGGCGGTGTATAAAGAATTTCTCTTTTGATCTAACACAAGCTAGAGCCTAAATTTGATTCTGGGCTTTGCTTTCCAAGTTGGATCATTGGGTTGCTTGCCTGTTTTAGCATTTTTAATCAATTGAAAAAGACATCGTAATAATTAGAATTTTTCAGAAAACAGGAGATAATACAGCTTAGTGCAGTTTTGGGTAATTGATCAAATGTATGGCTCGAGCTAACGTGTTGTAGTTCGGGCAATGAAATTTGTTCTCCAACAATTCATAATACTTGTTGCGATGGTGATTCACTAAATATTAGCAAAGTGAACTGACGTTGCCAAATTTAAATAGGATGCTTCGGCAAAACGGTGCATGGGATATTACCGTTGGTAGGAGAAAGAACAACTCTTCTTAATGCGTCTTAACTGCCTCGCTCTCTAATTTTGCCTGTTTTAGAATGGATTGTGAAATTATATATATATATATATATATATATATATATATATATATATATGTTGCGGCCAATCGCCTCGTCGCCCGATCGCCGGGAAGCGTGCACCTGCAAAAGGAAGTCCGCACTGACCGGAGGCGGCTCCGGTGGGGACCCTCCGACGGTCAAGTCAGAGAGGTGACTGGGCAACAGTGAAATGCAGACAGAGAGCTCTGAGAGGGAGAGAGAGAGAGGGGCGAGCCTGCGTATGTGGGAGAGACGGGCGGATCGATCCCTTGCACTGTTGCCTTCCCCGGTATATATAGTGGAGCATGGTATGGCGCCATCATTAATGGCGCGGACAAGTGAGGAACTGTCAACTCACTGTAGGCTGTCAGAGCCGCCGTGAAAATGTCACGTCGCCGTGTAGCCGTCTAATCACCAGGGTTGACCCGGTTCTCGGCGGGACAATGCCCCTAGGTAACTGTGCCGCATGTCCGTGTCAGAGCTGACAACGTCTGGCGGCCGTACGGCGGTTGGTGGAGTCGGCCGACCCAGGGTCGGTGGCCAGCAGAGTGGGGTCGGACTCCTCCGTCGGTCGGCGAGCTTCATGTGGGTCGGCTAACGGACCTCTGGGTTTAGTCGGTCGGGAATGGACCGTGGAATGGCCGCAGTTAGCCGCTGATGGCGTCCGTCGGCCTGTCGCCCGACTTATGATCGGCCAGGCAGAGTCGTCCGTCGGGTCGTCGGTTAGTCGGCCGGGCTGCCAGGTCGGGCCCTCCGATAGTCGGTCGGTCGGGTTGCCAGACGGTCGGGCCCTCCGACAGACGGTCGGTCGGTCGGTGGGTATCCCCCAACAGTTGCCCCCCTCCACTCCCAAGTCGGGTGGAGAGCTGGTCGATGCCCTCATTCGGGTAGCAAGGCCGGACGACTGGGAGTGGATTTGTCGCATGTGCAGATCCGACCGTACCGCCGGCTGATCCGTTGTCAGACATCTCACGAATCCCTGTGATCCGAACGTCTAGTCGATGCCGGAAGTCGCGCCGGCGTCAGGTGTCAGACGCCACGTCTTGTCGTTGTCAGCCATCACGTCGGTGCCAGAAGATCGGGTGCCGGACGATACCGCATCAGTCGATCGGATATTCGGCGCCGATCGTGGATGAGGCGTCCCATCGGGAACGCGGACCGGCGCGGGCGGCCGACGGCGGAGCCAACCCCCGCGCGCCGCATGTCAAGGTGGTTGGCCGGCGCCCGCTCCGGCATTTAATGCAGGCGGTGCGGGCGTCCCGGGGCGAAGCGCGCCGAATCCTTAGCCAACCGGCGGGCGCCACGCGTCGCGCATCTGGGGGACCTTGGTCGGCGCGGGAGCATCTCGGCCGTCGGTCGGCCCTATATATATAGGACCTCCCGGACCCTGACCCACATTTGCCATTTGCTGGGGAAACTCTGTCCGGGCGATTTTTCGGTCGTCGCGGGCAGAGCTCTTCTCTACTTCCGGAGGGTCCATCGGGTTCGTGGTCCTCCTTCCCCTTCTTGCTTTCTTCCCTTCTTTCCTTTCTTTCGGTTCCTGCACAATGACCAGGAAACCGACTCAGGGAGCTCGGTCGGGGAACCCGACCGACGACACCCGATCGGCTCCGGAAGATGAGGCCTCCTCGCTTTCGGGGCCGAACGTCGATCAGCTTCGGGAGCACTATCGCATCCCGGAGCAGTTTCGGCTCTATGCTCCAGGGGCCGGCGGTCGGGTCAACAACCCTCCGCCCGGCGACCTGGGGCTGTACGTTGAGGACCTTCGTGCGGGTCTTCGACTTCCGATTCCGGAGTTCGTCCGGAATCTGCTTGATTACTACGGACTCTGTCCGGCGCAACTGGCGCCGAACTCTGTCCGGCTAATCATTTCTTTCGCGCTGTTGTGTCAGCTCTTGCCGACCAACCCCCGCGTTTCCCTCTTCCGGGCCTTCTTCGTGCTCCGACCCCACCCTAAGGCCCGAGGGTGGTGGCTCTTCAACCCCCGGAAGGGTCTTGCCTTCATAACCGGTCTTCCATCGTCCATTCATGGATGGAAGAACCAGTTTTTCTTTGTTTCCTCTTCCTCCTCTTGGGGCTTTCCTTCTCGCTGGGGTGTACCCCGAACTGAGGCCAACGACAACAGTCGGGTCGACGTGGACGACCGGGAGGACTTCCACCGACTCAAAGACATGTTGGTCCCGAAGCAGAGGGAGCTTGTTACCGAGCAAGCTCTCTATGATGCCGGCCTGAGTCTGGTCCCCCGAATAGGTATCGCCCAATTCCTCAGCTTTTCTTTTTGTTCGGCTTTAGGGTAGTTCCGGTCCGGCCTTTAACAGTGGTCGGTTTTGCAGGGACACCGCCGAGGATGAGGCCGACCGACGCCGAAATTCGTCAGTTTGCCGCCGCGAGGAAGAGGCCAGCGTCGGGGGCAGGCCCTTCGCGCCCTTCCAAGAGACCAGCCCCAGTCCCGCCAACCGTGGAAGCGTCGGCGACCGAGAGGTCGGAGCCGATTATAGCCCTCGCGGCTCCGACCGTCCGAGTCGAGGAGAGGCCGACCGAGGAAGTGGCCGAAGGAGTATCGGCGGTTTCGCCGCCGCTGGTGGAGCCGGATGTCGTTCGGGAAGCCGAACATCGTCCGGAGGCGTCCGCTGGCGCAACGGGGGGCGCCGGGTCGAACTCCAGCGTCCCATCGCTGCCAGCCCCGTCGGTCGGGGCAGCTGATCGGGGGAAAGCCCCGATGGAGCCCTCGGAGGAGGAGAGATCAATGCCCCAAAGCGCATACTACCCCGAGGGTGCATCGGCCTTGGCCGATCACAACCTCGCGAGGAGGTTGTGCCAGGGGATCCTCCTCCCTACCGACGTTCAGTCGTTGCGATCTCGGCAGGTGACCGAGATGCTGTCGCGGTTCTACCCGTCGATGGTGGAGGTAAGCTTCGCGTCCCCTTTTCCCTTAAAAGTTTTTGCTCGCCACATAATTCTGACAGAGCTTTTTTCCGTCGGCAGCTGATCTTCACCATGTCCGAGTTGGAGGCCGGATACCGAAGGTTCGGCGACGTTCGGGCAGCCTTCAAGGAAAGGTCGGCGGCGGCCGAGGCCGAAAGAACGATGCTAGTCGACCAGCTACAGGAGTCGGTCGACCGGGAGGCCAAGTTGACGGACGAGGTCTCCCGGCTTATGGCCGAACTGAAGTCGGCCAAGAAGGAGGCCAAGCACAAAGGCCGGGTCGTGCGTCGTCTTCGACGCGAACGGGACAGTGCCACCTCCGAACTCCAAGGGGAACGCGAGCAACTTCGGGTCAGCCTGGGGAAGCTCGCGGAAACCGAAGAGGACTTGTCCATCGCCCAAATCGACGCCGAAATTGCCAGGGCCGAGGCGGAGTTGGCGAAGGAGGAGCTGGCCCACGTTGAGGACGAGGCACGGTCGGCGAGGGAGTCGGCCGATCGTGCGGTTGAGGACTTCCGGGCCTCCGACCGGTTCAAGGAGGAGATGCTCGAATCGGGCTTCGCCTCCTACCGGGTCGGGTTCGAAGATGGTCGGGATGCCGTCCATGCCTTGTACCCGGAGGTGGACGTCAGCCGAGTCGCGCCGCTACTCGCCGAAGAGGACGGAACCGAAGAGGAGGCCGACCATCAGTCGGGAGACATCATCCCAACGGAGGAAGCCGTCCCGGAGCAGGAGCCGACCGGAGGTCCCTTGCCGACTGAAGGACATCCTTCCGCGCCGACCCAGCGCCGCTTATGGTCGAGACGCCGGTTCTTCCCGATCCTCCGTCGGTCGAAGAGATTATCCAGGACGAATGATCGGTCCAGCCGACTGTCTTCCTTTTGTTTCTTTTTGAAAACACATGTAATCGGCTTCGGCCCGACTTTGTAATTTCTTTTAATCAATGAATGAAATTGTATTCTCTTTTGCTTCTCGTTTGTAATGTTTCTTATTGCTGTAATGTCGAACCCTAGTCGCCAACTTAGAGAAGTCGCCAACTCGGGTAAGTCGGTAGGACTCAACCGGCTTGCACAGCTCCGATGTAGTCGCTATTCGGGCGCATCTGTTAAGTCGGGATCCGATCGAACCTGGTAAGGTTCGGTAGTCGGACTTCCGTAGATGCGTTTACTCGAACATCGACCGGCGCAGTGTCGGGGGAGCGATAGTAAGTCGGATCCCCAAGCACTTGCGTCGGGTTCTCATGTCCTTCGACAGACGGTGGCGAACCGAGTGTCGTTCAGCCGGCCGCAGGTCGTGTCATGTGATAGACGGTGGTAAGCCGAATATCCCTCGACCGGCCGTAGCCTGGTCGGAATGTCGCGGCAACAGCCGCGTGGGCTTTTAGCCTTTCTTCGGTCGGGGCCCGATCGATCAGTTCGGCCGATGGATTCTGCCCGAAAATTCGACCGTAGAAGGAGTACAAACTCCCGTCATCGTAGATGCATCGGTCCGAGTAAGGGGCCGATGTGTCGTCGGTTCCAAGTCCGTGTCGATGCGTCGGGACTGAGCGCCGATCAGTAGTCGAAGAGTTAGAACTCCGATTTTTTCAAACTGAACTTGTATTCCGATGATTGAATTACAGAATTCACTGGTAATACAGCTTCAAGTTGTCGGCGTTCCAAGTCCGGGGAATGGTTTTTCCCTCAAGGGTTTCCAGCCGATAGGCTCTCGGCCCGAAGGTGTCAGCAACCTTGTAGGGTCCTTCCCAGTTGGGAGCCATCTTCCCTTGGTCCAAGGGCTTCGACACCTCCGCCTTCCTCAAGACTAGGTCGCCAGGTTTAAAGAGCTTTGGTCTGACCTTGGCGTTGTAGTACGGCGACCCTCTGTCGGTATGAGGCCATTCGGATTTGAGCCTCATCTCGCAGTTCGGGGAGGAGGTCTAGGTCGGCCCTCCGGCTTTCGGAGTTGTCCGGCTCGCGGTACCGCTCGACCCTTGAAGATGGCAGGCCAATCTCGAGCGGGATCATAGCTTCTGTCCCGTAGGCCAAACTGAACGGCGACTCCCCGGTCGGGATACGGGGGGTCGTTCGGTAAGCCCATAGGACAGAGCCCAGCTCGTCGACCCAGAGACCTTTGGCTTCGTTCAGTCGGGTCTTGAGTCCATGGAGCAAGGTTCGGTTCGTCACCTCGACCTCCCCATTGGACTGTGGGTGCCCGACTGAAGTTAGTCGATGACGGATGTGGAACCTGGCGCAGAAGTCCTTGAAGTCTTGGTTGTCGAATTGCCGCCCGTTGTCGGTGATGACGGTGTGCGGCAATCCGAACCTGAAGATGATGGACTTTTGGACGAAGTCCTCCATCTTCCGCTCGGTGATCTGCGCCAAGGGCTCAGCCTCGACCCACTTCGTGAAGTAGTCGATGGCGACAACGATGAACTTCCTTTGGCCCGACGCCGGTGGGAAGGGGCCGAGAATATCGACTCCCCACTGAGCGAAAGGCCACGGAGCGACAATGGGGGTGATTTGGCTGGCCGGTTGGCGCTGAATATTGGCATACTTCTGACATGGCTCGCACCTTCGGACCAACTCTGCCGCATCCTTCCTCATGGTCGGCCAGTAGTAGCCCTGTCGTAGGACCTTGAAGGCTAAGGACTTGCCCCCCAAGTGATTCCCACAAATTCCTTCGTGAACCTCTCGGAGGGCGTAGTCAGTGTCGGTCGGACCCAAGCACCTGAGCAGAGGGAGGGAGAACGACCTCTTGTAGAGTCGGCCGTCCATGATCACATATTGTGACGCCGACCATCGGAGTTGCTTGGCCTCCGCGGGATCTTTGGGACTGGTCCCGTCGGACAAGTACCGGACGATCGGGTCCATCCAACTTGGTTCGGACGATAGCTGCTGCACTTCTTCGACCTGATCAATGCTCGGCTGTTGGAGGTTTTCGACAAACGTCCGACCCAAAGAATCATAGGCCGACGTTGCCAATCTGGAGAGGGCATCGGCACGAGCGTTCTCCGTCCTGGGGATGTGGGAGATCTCGAAATACTCGAGGCGGGCCACGAGATCCTTTACCTTCTGAAGATACTGGATCATGGTCGGATCTCGCGCCTCGAAGTCGCCCTTGACCTGCCCCACGATCAGCTGAGAGTCGGAGAATGCCCGGAGGCTGTCGACGCCCAATTCCTTCGCCATCCTCAAGCCCGCGAGGAGTGCCTCGTATTCGGCCTGATTGTTGGAGGCCTTGAAGTCGAACCGGAGGGCGTATTCGGTGACTACCCATCCGAGTTCGTGAGCAAAAGCCCGGCCCCGCTTCCCTGAGCGTTGGAGGCTCCGTCGATGTGAAGTACCCAGGTGGAGATCGGGTCCCGTCCAGAGACCGAATCTCGTCCCGGCCTTCAGCTCCCGACCCTTTGTCGGTCGTCGGGCATTCGGCGATGAAGTCGGCCAAGACCTGAGCCTTCAAGGCAGGCCTTGGTCGGTACTGAATGTCGAACTCGCTAAGCTTCATTGCCCACTTAGCGAGACGTCCGGATGTGTCGGGTCGGCGCAGTACGGTCCTCAGGGGCTGGTTGGTGAGTACCACGATGGCGTGGGCCTGGAAGTATGGGCGGAGCCGTTGCGCGGAGACGGTCAGGGCGAAGACCATCTTTTCCGTCTCCGAGTATCTGGCTTCGGCGCCGTGGAGCACTTTGCTGATGTAGTAGATGGGCTGATGGGCTCGGCATTCGTTTTTTCCGAACGAGCACCGAACTGATCGCCTCAGAAGATGTAGCCAAGTAGAGATACAAGGTCTCCCCGATCTGCGGCTTTACGAGCAGCGGCGGTGAAGCCAGGTACTTTTTCAGGTCTCCGAAGGCCTGTTCGCACTCATCCGACCAAGAGAAACCGTTCGCCTGGCGCAGGGTCTTGAAGAACGGAAGGCACCTTTCAGCTGATCGGGAAATGAATCGGCTAAGAGCGACGATTCTCCCGTTCAGCTGCTGAACCTCCTTCTTGGTGTTCGGATGACGCATGTCGAGGATCGCCTTTATCTTCTCAGGGTTGGCCTCGATCCCTCTCTGAGAACGAGGAATCCGAGGAACTTCCCCGAGGTCACCCCGAAGGCACATTTGGTCGGGTTGAGCTTCATTCGGTGTCGTCGAAGGGTGCGGAAGGTCTCCTCGAGATCCTGAACATGGTCCGGGATCTGCGTGCTCTTTACCAGCATGTCGTCCACATACACTTCCATGTTGCAGCCGATCTGGTCTTTGAAGACCTTATTGACGAGTCGCTGGTAGGTGGCACCGGCGTTCTTCAATCCGAAGGGCATCACCCTGTAACAGTAGAGGCCCTTGGGGGTCACGAACGCGGTGTGCTCCTCGTCTTCAGGCGCCATCCGGATCTGATTGTACCGGCGAAGACGTCCATGAAGCTGAGCAGTCGAAATCCGGACGTCGCATCCACCAGCTGGTCGATCTTTGGGAGTGGAAAGCTATCCTTCGGCATGCTCGGTTGAGGTCGGTGTAATCGATACAAATCCTCCACTTCCCGTTGGCTTTCTTGACCATGACGACATTGGCGAGCCAATCGGGATACGTGGATTCGCGAATGAAGCCCGCTTCGAGCAGCTTGTCCACTTCTTCGTCAATGGCCTTCTGCCTTTCTGGGGCGAAGGATCTTTCTTCTGCCTCACCGGTTTCATCGTCGGATCGATGTTGAGTCGGTGAGTCATTGTTTCCGGAGAAATGCCCGACATATCAGCTGCCGACCATGCGAATATGTCGCGTTGGCCGTCAGGAGCTCCGCCAGTCGGTGGCGTTCGGCGTCGGGCAATTGAGACCCGACCCAACTTTTCTGTCGGGATTTTCTCCTATCGGAATCGCCTCGAGCTGCTCGGCCGGCGAACCCCGCTCTTCCTCCTCCCGTTGATCCAGTTTGTCGATTGTCAGGGGATCCTTTGTCTCGTTGCTTTGGGCGGAGATTTGAAAGCATCGTCGGGCGAGCTGTTGATCTCCGCGCATCTCCCCGACTCCGTTTTTGGTCGGGAATCGAACAAGGAGATGGTACGTCGAGACGATCGCCCTGAGAGTTCAGTCCGGGTCGCCCGAGTATGGCATTGTAGGCCGAAGGACTTGGACGACCGCGAAATGAGGGAGACCGTGCTTTGCCGTGGTTCGGTACCGACCGTCACGGGCAGGGTGATTTCTCCTTCTGTCGTGACGGTGTCTCCGGCAAAGCCGATCAAGGGCGTGGAGACCCCACTAAGTCGATCCGTCGGTAGTCGCATTCGGGAGAAGGTCGAGTAAAACAAAACATTTGTCGAACTTCCATTATCAACAAAATTCGTTTTACATCATAATTGGCTATTGTCGCCGACACAACAACAGCGTCGTCGTGGGGAGTCTGGATGCCCCGAACGTCGTCTTCCGAGAAGGTAATCACGTCGTCCGGGCGCGGCTTTTTCGTCGGCTCCCCCCTGTAGACGTCCCCGATCCCAGCCGCTTGGAGATCATTGATGACTCCAGCCGTCGGCTGGTTAGTCGGCGCCTCTTCAGTCGGCTGGGGGCGTCGATCGGCAGTCGGTGGGTCGGCGGACCCTTTCGAAACTTGCCGAGATACCCCCGGCGGATGAGATTTTCGATCTCATCCTTCAACTGGATGCATCGCTCGGTGTCGTGGCCGTGGCTCCGATGGAACCGGCAGTACTTCCGATGGTCGAGGCCCTTTGCCTTCAGAGGCGGAGGCCGTCGCAGGTATTCTTCCCTTCGATCTCCATCAAGATCTGCGCACGGGAGCGGAGAGAGGAGTGTAGGAGTCATACCTGGGACGCACCGACCTCGGAGTCTGTCGGCGGGTGATTTTTGGATCTGTCGGGTGGAGAAAGCCGACTACCGGCCGGGGGCCTGCTTGGTTCGGCGGGCTCCCGACCTTTTCTTCTTCTCCTTCGGACCCCTGGGCTCGACCAAGCGTCGGTCGGACGCTCCTTCGTCCGCGCGCATATACTTGTATGCGCGCTCCATAGCTCGGCGTATGTTCGGGGGAGGGTCTTGTCCAGAGAATAGGTAAATCGGGACGACCTCAGGCCCCTCTTCATGGCTGAAACCGCCATGTCTTCGTTGAGGTCCGGACCTCGAGCGTGGCCAGCGTTGAATCGCGCCACGAAGTGTCGGAGCGTCTCGTTTCCCCCTGCTTGAGGGAGAAAAGGCTATCCGACGTTCGCGGCGGCTTTCGGCTGGTGCTGAAATGGGCCACGAACGAGTGCTCGAGCTGCGCGAAGGAATGGATACTGCCCGATCGAAGACCGGTAGTACCAAGCCCTGGCAGCCTGCGAAGTGTGGCGGGAAACCGATGCAAAAAAGAGCGTCGGTTGCCCCTTGAATTGTCATGAGAGCTTTATAGCTCTCGAGGTGGTCGACCGGGTCGGTGGAGCCGTCGTATGGCTCCACGTTCGGCATTTTGAACCGACTGGGAATCGGCTCATCGAGGACCAGTCGAGAGAGGCTGGGCGGTCTGGAAGTCGACGTCGTTCGAAGACTTCTGGCCGTCCATCTGCAGTTGGGCGAGTCGGCGGTCGATCTCCTCGAACCGTCGCTCGTAGTCGTCCGCTCGTCGATGCTGGGAGACCCCGGGAGTGGAGCCTCCGGAAGACTCTGAAGAGAGGCCGACGGTGTGCGCGGCCGCTTTTCCTTCCTCGCCCGTTCCAACGGGGAAGGAGAGGGCCGCTGGGACCGTCGGTCGTCGCGCCGAGGTCGACCCTCCTCCTCCCCGTGGGAGCGCTGTTGGGAGTGCTCGCCTGGAGGCGGCAGGGGTCGGCGCGACCGTCGGCGGCTGCTCCTGGAAGGCATAGGTCGGGCCGCCGGTTGTTGCTGGAGGCTTTTGACTGCGTCGGTCAGCACGGTCATCTGCCGCACGATGGCCGCAATCTGGGCCTCCGTGGTACTGCGGGGTGCGGAGAGCTAGGCTCCGCCGCCGGTGGGGGGGGAGGCTTCTTCCCGGCGGGAAGAACGCCTTGCCGACCCAGTGATTCTCGATCGTTGAGCTCTTGTCTTTGTCATGCTGTCCCCTCCTGGCGCGCCAATCTGTTGCGGCCAATCGCCTCGTCGCCCGATCGCCGGGAAGCGTGCACCTGCAAAAGGAAGTCCGCACTGACCGGAGGCGGCTCCGGTGGGGACCCTCCGACGGTCAAGTCAGAGAGGTGACTGGGCAACAGTGAAATGCAGACAGAGAGCTCTGAGAGGGAGAGGAGAGAGAGGGCGAGCCTGCGTATGTGGGAGAGACGGGCGGATCGATCCCTTGCACTGTTGCCTTCCCCGGTATATATAGTGGAGCAGGTATGGCGCCATCATTAATGGCGCGGACAAGTGAGGAACTGTCAACTCACTGTAGGCTGTCAGAGCCGCCGTGAAAATGTCACGTCGCCGTGTAGCCGTCTAATCACCAGGGTTGACCCGGTTCTCGGCGGGACAATGCCCCTAGGTAACTGTGCCGCATGTCCGTGTCAGAGCTGACAACGTCTGGCGGCCGTACGGCGGTTGGTGGAGTCGGCCGACCCAGGGTCGGTGGCCAGCAGAGTGGGTCGGACTCCTCCGTCGGTCGGCGAGCTTCATGTGGGTCGGCTACGGACCTCTGGGTTTAGTCGGTCGGGAATGGACCGTGGAATGGCCGCAGTTAGCCGCTGATGGCGTCCGTCGGCCTGTCGCCCGACTTATGATCGGCCAGCAGAGTCGTCCGTCGGGTCGTCGGTTAGTCGGCCGGGCTGCCAGGTCGGGCCCTCCGATAGTCGGTCGGTCGGGTTGCCAGACGGTCGGGCCCTCCGACAGACGGTCGGTCGGTCGGTGGGTATCCCCCAACAGAGGAGAGTATGAATCACCAAGGTCAGCTTTTGAAAAATATTCTCTCCTTCTTGTTCTTCATACTTGAGCGTCGGAGGATTCTCATCGAAAAATATTTCGATCAGAACTTTTTGTAGATCTCAAGCTGGTCTTCGGAGATCGCCGCTTCTGCATAATTTCATTACCTCAGCCACAGAGACCACCCCATATCTTTGAGATTTAGCAACAACAAAATCTATTTGGGCAATAAGGAAGATGCAACATTGTCATTGCAACGTTTCAGAATGTAAAAGAATATTTGTAGCTCAATACAAAACTTTTTAACACTTTTAACTTTTGCAGGGGAAAGCTAGGCTCATGACTCATGAATGTAACTTGCAATTCACAGATCACAATGAAGCCTCCGTTCAAAATGACCAACTAGTAAATGATATAAAAATTTAAAAGAATCACTCGAGAGGTTAAAAGTGAAAGGTGCAACGGTGTCTCCTTTCATCAAGATAGTCGAGAGGGCATGTCCGCATATGCATGCACACAAAAGATCCTCGTATAGATTCTGGTTGTTTTTCATCTCACCTAGCGACTAGTGTCCAGCCTCTTTTCATCAAACGGGGTAGTTCCTGAGCAAGTTATATATATATATATACCGAAGCGGAGAGCTTTGTCCGGTCAGCAAATGCATGGTCCTTCTTGCCTCAAAGAACACTTTGACAGGCGAACCCCACAGCACATGCGCCATGCACGGAAAAAAAACCATCACCTACACACATCCCTATGGCCGTCACGAAGGATGGAAAAATGGACCTTCTCTCTGTACTTCTCTGCAGCTAGTTAACAACAATCAACTGGATGCCATATCAGAACTCAATTAGGCCGGGCATAATCTTGATCCAAATCAGGGTCCATGATCAAGATGATGCCAGTGGGTGCCCAACCCAGGCCAAGATTAGTAATTGAACCCAGCCAAAAACAGGACTTGGGAACAATCGAACCAGTCCGGCCGTGGACCAAACCACCGACCGCACCACGTGAACAACCACCCAAACGCAGACCCTCCTCGCCTGCTCACAGAAATCACATGGGGTGGGGCCCAGATCCAGTGCATCAATAGTCGTGCACATCCGTTGGGTGTACTGGTCTAGGGCCTCATCAACAGCGCATCGTCCCGTCTTCTCCCGGCCGTTCCCGGCCCACTTCCTCTGACCGGCCCAGAGGCAAGTACTATTGTAGTTAACTCCGCTTTCACCTTTCCCACCGCTTCCCACTTTCCCCAATAAGAAATACGCTGCAGTTATTCCCGCTCAATCGGTTTAGTTTTCAATTTTCCGCTCCCCATCGGGCGCCAGGCCGTACCATCCCTTAATTTAAACTCCAAGCTTTCTCTTTGCACCAAGTTCTCCAACCAAATTAGCCTATATTGCCACGTTTCACTGGGAGATTGGTCGTACGCTGTTAAGCTAAGCAATTAATTGGTGCCAAAACAGCCGAGGGTGCCGTTGGTGGGCTCCCATCCGTAATTTCCCCGCTACCAAATTTCTCCACGCTGGCTCCACTCTCCGCCACGTCACCCCGACTCCTCGGCCCTCGCTCGCTGTCCCATCTCCCACACCGCTCTCCCCCAATCAATTCATTGCATCAACTCCCCCAAAATTTTCCATCCTCCTTCCCAACATATTCCCCCCAGAAGATCTCCCTCCTCTCTTCCTCTCTCTCTCCCTCCCTCCCGTGATCTCTTCTTCGACGCCGGCGTCTCTCTCCGAAAAATAACCACGTTGCTTGCTTCACGAAGGGGAACCTAGACCCCCTCTTTCCTCTCCCTTTTTTCCTACTTTATTAGAAGCGAAGCATGTGACGTCTGACCGCCCGAATCCTCCTCACTCCACTCCACCCCTTATATTCCCACCCCTTTCTCTCCTTCTTCTCCTCTCTTCGGCGGAGGGAGAGAGAGAGAGAGAAAGAGAGAGAGGGGAGAGAGCTCGAATAGTGCGGGCCATGGCGGGGTCGTCGTCGTCGAGAGGGAGGAGCAGCTCCCCCTTCGGCTACCGGAAGCCTCTCTCGAGCTCCTACTCCTCGTCGTCCTCCTCGTCCTCGTTCATGAACGGGCGGCTGATCCCGAGGTCTTCGCCTTCCTCGGTTTCGTCCCACTTTTGCAGCTCGGTCAAGGGAATGCCGAGATCCGTGACGCCTAGCCGCGGCCGCTCCGATCCCTCCAGGGGCCGCGCTCCGATCAGCTACCTTCAGCGGATGAGCTCGTCGTGGAGCCGGCCGACGGTTCGAGATCCGGCGATAGCATTACGGTGACCGTTAGGTTTAGGCCGTTGAGGTAAGGAGACTGGATCTGGTCGAGTCTAGATGGATCCGTGGTTTCTTCGATTGGTTGGGGTGGATTTGGAGGTCTAGGTTTTGAGGATCTAGAACTGGTTTTCTTTGTTGTGTCGATTGCGTGATTGCAGTGAACGGGAATTCCAGCGTGGGATGAGATTGCCTGGTATGCTGATGGAGATAAGACAGTTCGCAGCGAGTACAATCCGGCCACTGCTTATGCATTTGGTAATGTTTCTTAGCTAATTTCTTTCAGTTTAAGAAGCAATGCGAGATCTGATCTAGATTGTAAGCACTTCTTTTATCCATTATATATATGTTTTTGAGCAAGAGTTTTGCTGTTAAGTGTTCCTTATATTTATTTTGCTGTGTTTTCATACCTTTTCACATGGTTTCTCTTCTTGAATGAAATTGGCATGTACTTCTGCATTCGACTAGCTGATCAAACTAAACTATAGCTATTAAAAATTAGAATTGAATCTGATAACTTGCCAATGAAATAACCCATTGGAAATCAGCTGAACCTAGATTTTCGTTGGCAATGTGAATTTCAACTTTCTAGCAGCAAAATTGCATAAGCTTGATTTATAAATACATGCATTGTAGTTTATTATAGATTGAATATGGATTTTGTACGTTGTGCAAATGCATGAAGACCAGATGATCATGATAGTCTGTTTATTGCTGCAATTGATTCATGTGTGGGCATTTTAGGTCATCAAGAACTCACATTACATTATTTCTTCATATTTGATATATTCATCTGATTTCTTTTTTGGCTCTGTAAATCTCCTCCCTCCCCCCTCCCTAGTTGTACAATGCAAGCACTCGTGGTATTAAATTAATTTATTTTTTGTTTAGATAGAGTCTTTGGTCCTGCAATAACTTCTCTGGCGGTCTACGACGTGGCTGCTCGTCCTGTTGTTAAAGCTGCAATGGAGGGCATCAATGGTACATCTCCTTAGTTTTTGGTTCTAATATCTAGCTGCAAGTGCATTCCACTCTTAATGTCTTGTATATTTAGCAACAGAAAAGTGGATTTAAGTTTCGAGTCAGATTCGTTGTTCTTAAATCTCACTGGTCGGATTTGGTTTTTCTAAGAAGAGAAAATCTAGCTTCAAAACATGTCTATGAATGCTTACATTGTTATTATTGTTATTTGGACATTGATATTTGGGTTTGTAAGGCAAGTGCAGCTCCAATAGCTGGACTAAATGTCTGCTTTGTTGGTGTTACCTCATACATCTTTTCCTTTTAAAAGGGGACTAGTAAGTTAATTAATGATATGCGTCAACTCTACTTGTTTGGCAACATATAAATTGGCTAATTTGGCTAATGACAAAACAGCTAGTCAGCAGCTAAAATATTTGATTCAGTCCGAGCAGATGAGTGACTATATGTATAGTTTACTTATCATTATCGTCTTCGACTTTGTTCAGGGGCTCTTTGCATGTTAATATAAAATACTCTGGAAATTTTCCATGTAAGTTTGCTGCTAGGAATGAGTTAATGGTGGGAGGGAAGAAATCTTCTGGTTGAAGAAACTTTAGGTTGTGATATCCCAAAAAGATTAGGATAAGGAAAAATCAACTTTCTAGTGGAATTGTTTATCCCATTTGTTCTGTATTGCAGGCAGTGGAGGCTACAGTCTGGTGTTTTGTTGCCTAAAATTCTTTTCTCCTGTCACTGGTTTTCCTTTCAGTTTTAGCCAAAGACTTAATTTAACCATGGCAATATATTCCTTCATCCAAAAAGGCCTTAGACTTTTGGCAAGTCAGGAGGAAGTTTGGAAGGTTGCATTTTGGTTGTAGAGCTTAAACTGTGACTGGTAAGGTAGAAGTCCTTATCCACCAACTAGCCCATTTATATTACATGGTAGGCCCTTATCTTGCCTAAATTTGCGTGGCCCTGGATTTGAACAACAAGAGGGTTGTTTTTGGACTGACAACCAATCACAAAATTTGCTTAGTCCTTCTGTTTAGCCTTCTTCACTTTGATTTGTGTTCCATATCCATTCCCGTATTTGTCTTGGAAATAAAATTTCAAGATTGAATTTTAGCCACAATACTTCGTCAATCCTTTTGGGTGGCTTGCTTATCATGGTACTATTTAGTAGAGTCTTAAAGATTTCACAGTCATCTCAAAATCTGATACAAAGCTTTTAAAAGAGGGTCAATCCCTGGCATTTTATGAGACTTTGTAGGGCAGTTGGTTGTGGGGAGGCCTTAGAAAAACATGTATAAATGAGCCTTTTCCACATTTGCATTTTGTAGTTTGTTAAATTTGACTGATTGACACACACTAAACAGAGATTTGTTATCATGGTCCTGGTGAGTTCAAGTCGAGTTTTTGTCACATGCTGAATTTATAGATCTGCACATTCACAGCAAGAATTTTGGGCAAAACTAATGCCAATGATGTTACCACACGAATTGAAGACGTTATTTCTATTCCCATTCTATATGTAATCTTTTATTTATTTTTTTTAAATTTAATCGTCCATATGGAAATATTCCAGCTTGATGTCTAGTAATATAATGCTCAAAAACTCATATAAGTATCCAGATGAGGCATTATAGTACTGTGAAATTTCATGCTATCAACTTTATTCTGCTGCACTATTAATTAGTACTTGCCAGTAAACATCCTTGTGGAACAATTCATGCATATATTGATGGCAACACTGCTGCAACATATGTAATTCTAAAAGTGGGTCATTGAATAAAACAAATTACAGCCAAAGCAGTGTTTGAGATTGCTATCTGATATTGCTTGGTATTGCTGACGTGGATCAACAGGATGTGGGATTTTGAAAATCTTTTATTGTTAACATTTAGGCAATTTAGAGGGTAATTTACAATTTCAAAGCATTCCAGAAATACTTACTGTTGGAATGAAATCTTAATAGTGGTAGTTGGGCTCTTATATGAAAATCCAGATCTAATCTTGCATTACAATTTCAAAGCATTCAAGAAGTACTTACTGTTGGAGCGAAATTTTAGTAGACATAGTCAGGCTCATATATGAAAATCCAGATATAATCTTACAAAGCCTGGGCCTAACCTTCAAATCTAAATTTGAAATCTTTGGTTCACATAATCTGTTTCTCATGAGCAACAATATTATTGGCTATTGTAAGAAGTTTAACTAGTGTATGCCTTGTTGGTGAAGTAATGAACTCGAAAATCACATATATTCTTATGTATCCTGTCCGTTGTTTTTATTCACCTTTTTTTTTTTTTTTTTTCAGGATTCTTTGTTTAACCCAGTGAAGGGGGCTTTCTTTATTTACAGTATCTTGTATATCTTTTACTGGTTTCATTGTGTATTGGTTATTGCTTTATTACATCATGCTTCTTTTTAGTGCTCTCTTGATAACTGAATTAAAAAAAAACCTTCCTCATCATAATTCTGTTAACTTGTAGGAACCGTTTTTGCCT
>NC_025993.2:175016998-175067165 GCF_000442705.2 Elaeis guineensis | reverse complement strand
GAGCTGCGCGAAGGAATGGATACTGCCCGATCGAAGACCGGAGTACCAAGCCCTGGCAGCCTTGCGAAGTGTGGCGGGGAAACCGATGCAAAAAAGAGCGTCGGTTGCCCCTTGAATTGTCATGAGAGCTTTATAGCTCTCGAGGTGGTCGACCGGGTCGGTGGAGCCATCGTATGGCTCCACGTTCGGCATTTTGAACCGACTGGGAATCGGCTCATCGAGGACCAGTCGAGAGAGAGGCTGGGCGGTCTGGAAGTCGACGTCGTTCGAAGACTTCTGGCCGTCCATCTGCAGTTGGGCGAGTCGGCGGTCGATCTCCTCGAACCGTCGCTCGTAGTCGTCCGCTCGTCGATGCTGGGAGACCCCGGGAGTGGAGCCTCCGGAAGACTCTGAAGGAGAGGCCGACGGTGTGCGCGGCCGCTTTTCCTTCCTCGCCCGTTCCAACGGGGAAGGAGAGGGCCGCTGGGACCGTCGGTCGTCGCGCCGAGGTCGACCCTCCTCCTCCCCGTGGGAGCGCTGTTGGGAGTGCTCGCCTGGAGGCGGCAGGGGTCGGCGCGACCGTCGGCGGCTGCTCCTGGAAGGCATAGGTCGGGCCGCCGGTTGTTGCTGGAGGCTTTTGACTGCGTCGGTCAGCACGGTCATCTGCCGCACGATGGCCGCAATCTGGGCCTCCGTGGTTACTGCGGGGTGCGGAGAGCTAGGCTCCGCCGCCGGTGGGGGCGGGGAGGCTTCTTCCCGGCGGGAAGAACGCCTTGCCGACCCAGTGATTCTCGATCGTTGAGCTCTTGTCTTTGTCATGCCGACCCCTACCTGGCGCGCCAATCTGTTGCGGCCAATCGCCTCGTCGCCCGATCGCCGGGAAGCGTGCACCTGCAAAAGGAAGTCCGCACTGACCGGAGGCGGCTCCGGTGGGGACCCTCCGACGGTCAAGTCAGAGAGGTGACTGGGCAACAGTGAAATGCAGACAGAGAGCTCTGAGAGGGAGAGAGAGAGAGGGGCGAGCCTGCGTATGTGGGAGAGACGGGCGGATCGATCCCTTGCACTGTTGCCTTCCCCGGTATATATAGTGGAGCATGGTATGGCGCCATCATTAATGGCGCGGACAAGTGAGGAACTGTCAACTCACTGTAGGCTGTCAGAGCCGCCGTGAAAATGTCACGTCGCCGTGTAGCCGTCTAATCACCAGGGTTGACCCGGTTCTCGGCGGGACAATGCCCCTAGGTAACTGTGCCGCATGTCCGTGTCAGAGCTGACAACGTCTGGCGGCCGTACGGCGGTTGGTGGAGTCGGCCGACCCAGGGTCGGTGGCTAGCAGAGTGGGGTCGGACTCCTCCGTCGGTCGGCGAGCTTCATGTGGGTCGGCTAACGGACCTCTGGGTTTAGTCGGTCGGGAATGGACCGTGGAATGGCCGCAGTTAGCCGCTGATGGCGTCCGTCGGCCTGTCGCCCGACTTATGATCGGCCAGGCAGAGTCGTCCGTCGGGTCGTCGGTTAGTCGGCCGGGCTGCCAGGTCGGGCCCTCCGATAGTCGGTCGGTCGGGTTGCCAGACGGTCGGGCCCTCCGACAGACGGTCGGTCGGTCGGTGGGTATCCCCCAACAATATATATATATATATATATATATATATATCGATCAGCTAAAAGGTCCTCCGTCTAGAAAGGAAAAGAGAGAGTAAGTGGCTTCATTGTCTGGCGAAATGGTCTAATGTATGTGAGAATAGGGACGAAGTTGATTGATGCTGCTTATTACTTCGTAGGGAGCTTGATGCTTTTGGGATTATACTTCATTTACTCCTGGCAATGGAGAAAATATTCACTTTTCGGAAAATACATCGATTGGTAAAATTCCCCTCCCTCCATTGTTCACCAATCTCTAGAACCGAGCTGTCAAGGCCGACGGCACAGTTGCCTTCCAATTGAGTTGGAGGTAAATAACCTGAGTTGTTAAACTTGCGAATCCTCTATCATCTAAGGAAATTTGCAGATTTTCAGCAAATGATAGAACTTTCATCCAACATATGACCTTTGAGAATTGCGGTCTTCTTTACCCTAATTACAAGGTTCCTTAGAAAGAATATGCTGGAAATGGTGAAGATTTTCATATAGTTAGCTTTTGAAAAATAGGTCGCACACAAGCTATTGAGACTCATTGCGTGTCCAATTTTAAATAGGACTCTATTTATTATTTCTTTTATCCCCTATTTGAAATAAGATTCTATTTTTAATATTACTCGAGTTTGTGTTTTAGTGGATTTTATTTTCTGAGTTTATGTAGGAGTTAAACTTCCACTCATATAATCCGTATTTAAAAAGACCATTAGTGTCTCCTTTGGTATGTAGAAAAGCATAAGAGGTGTAGAAAGAGAGAGAGAGTTAAAAGTGTCATCTTTGATGAAGCGTGAGGGTGCGGCTCTACTTTTTTCAATAAAGATTTTTCTCTCCTAAATTTATTTTTCTTTCAATGTTTATTATTTGTAATTTTTTTTTGTATTTGTTTTTGATCTTAAGCTAGTATGTTCGATCTATTTTGGATAGCATGCCGTTCTACATGATATCAAAGCTGTAGGCTTGAAGATTGATGATTCGTGTATTCATAGCTTGGCATGGTTGAAGAGCTTTCAGTAATTTGTTATGTGATGGTGCAAGTGTGTAGACTCTTGTTTGGTGATTCAAGAGTTGAATCATTATGGTTGAAGTTTTAAATATCTTATATTTTGATTTCCCTTAAAATCTAAATTCTGCATGTTTCTTATTCATTTCTTTTCTTTTTCTTTGAAGTTATTCATTTCATTTCTTTTTCTTTGAAGTTCATTTTAAGAAATACTGAAAAAATATTTTTCAGATATAGTAGAAGTAGGGGTGGCAATTGGTTGGGTTGGGTATAAATGAGTCGGATCGAATGCAGGTTGGGCCAGAAAAATCTAACATTGTACCTGACTTATTTATTAAACAGATTAAATTTTAAAATTCAAATCTATCCTATTTAATAAATAGGTTATCCGATCTGATCTATTTAACTTATTTATTAAATAGATAAATGCTTACCTAATCAAATCCAACCTAGTTGAAAAAAAAAAAAGAAAGAAAAGTAGAGAGAAATTACTAGAGGGGGAAGGATTTCACTGGGCGGGACTTCATCGATGATCCCTATGACTTTCTAGGGGTCTTCTGCTCCAATGACTATGTCATCGGCTCCCTAGCCCTTGACAATCTCCACACCAGGTCCCCCGACCTATCCGGTTGCCTTGACCCTACTCTCAACCGCCTCGCTGCCCCTCATTGAGCTCCCCCTCATCCCCGATCGCATCATCGGCTCCATGGACTCCCCCTCCCTTTGCTCCGACCTCCGCTTTACCACCCTCAGCAAGAGCTTCCTCTCGGCAGCCCGACCCTATCTCTGATTAGATCTCAAGCCCTCTTCGTCCTAGTGCTGTCGTTATCCCTCCAGTGCCTCTCAAAATCCTAACTAAAAAAGGGTGTAGATAAGGAGAGAGACCGAATGAGCGAGCATGCCAGAGAAAAAGATACGGGGTGTAATGGATTATATATAGAGGGAGAGGGAGGTTAGAGTCAGTTGGCAAGGAGCCTCAAATTACCGCATCGATCCAAAACAAAGGACCCGAGCGAGAGTCGAGAGCTCCCAGGCAGAGCAAAGAGGATAAGTGCACAACACCCAGAACCCTTCTTCATTTTTTCTCTCTCATCTCTTCTAGATTTGGGAGTTATCCATTTAAAAATCAAATCAAAGAATTATCACCCATAGGTGGTAGATGGGTAGAGGGGTGGTTAGTGGGTCACAAGGGTCATTGGGTGATGTGATGTGCATTGGAAATGGGGTGGATTGAAGTGTTTGAATTTTTGATTTTTAAACAGGTAGAGATGATTTTATTTTTTGTTTAAACTATAAATAATTAAATAAATATATATGATAAACGAGTTAAACAAATTAAATAGATCAAAAAATTAGAAACTGAATCTGACTCATTTAGTAAACAGATTATATGGGTGATCCATTTACACCTCGAATCCATTTAGTCCAAATCTAAACCTGTTTAAGATGAGTCGAATGCAGATTGGATTGATGGATCGGATCGTATTTTGCCAGTTTTGAGTAGAAGTTCCTACTAATTTACCTAGGAGAAATCCTTTTATAATTTGTATTCCTGTAGCCATGAAAAACTTTTGACTTGTAATGCTCTTTTTTTTTTGGGCTTAAAAAAATTTGAAGAGGTGCTCTAATGTCATGATATTTTCTTTTATATTATACAATAAGGAATGGATTTTATCTCTTCTTCACTGTGTGGCTCTTTGACTTCTTGAGCCTGGGTGCAACCTAGGCAGCTTTGGTTTTCTGATGTCAACCTCCTCTATCGTATAGTCTCTTTGCGTGTTTCTGTTTTAGTGTCTTAAATTAAGAAAACCAAACTTCACACTTTCTTCATGCTCTAACCTCCTTGTTTTCCAAAGCTGCCTTTATCATTTGTCAGTAATCCCATAATTTAACTTTATATTCCACTAGGCTTCCCTCTTGTTTTGCTTGTCTCAATCTCTGATTTCCTGTTCCATAACCCCAACATGTCCAATTGAACTTTATTTTCCCTTAGTTTTTTCTCTCGTTTTGCTTCTTTCAATCCTCATGTCCCAATCCCACACTCAGCCTATTTTTTTAACAAAAAAAAAAAAAAAAATCTCATAATCTAACTTTATTTTCCATTAGCTTTCTCTCTCATTTTGTTATTGTCAATTCCTTGTTTCCTATTCCCTAGCTCCCAGCACATCCAACATAAAATCCCACAGCAAATCCATGATACCATTTTCCTTAATCCAAGTTGGTCTTGAAGAGTAAGAACTAAACACCATAACCATGAGAACAGGTTCAAGGGTAGGGATCATCCAATCTAAGTAGGTCTCAACAAGAGTAAGAGGTTCATCACCATCTTAATTTGGAATCACTCACAATGCCCTCAAGCCTGTACATCCAAATTGAACTGGCCTCATATTCTACTCGAACTTCTCCATACAGTTTTTATGCCCATCAACAAGCTGCATTCTTTGCCATAATACTATTGGACAGGAATATTTATTCTCCTTTGGAAAACATTGAGCCTTTAGGTCTCAGTGGATCAAATTTTATAAGCCATTTTCATTCAATTGTGGGATGTTAAAGTGAGTGAAAAATGACTGACATAGGAAGTTGTGCGTACTACACAACTATCTAACTAACAAGTATTTTTTAAGTATGGAAATGTATTATTGAATGGATTTCAAATGGGGCAGTTGGTCTGAAAATTACGGAGAAACTGGATGTAAATGTGCGTAACTTTTGAGGGAACTAGTGGGTTGATTCTATCACCACATTGCTTTTGCTTCTTGAAATGGTGAATGGCATCCCAGTTTTGATTAATTTGTTTCTCTTAGTTTCTTTTCTTAATCTGGGAGACAAATTCAGAACAACTAATTCAAGAGGAGGTATTTTCTCTAAAGCATAAAATAATATTCTGCAATGTTGATCATAAGAAGGCCTAGTTGCTTTTTGGTGGTCTGCAGCATAAAATACAAAGAGTATAACTATAATTCCCTTATATGGATGTTTTGATGGGAATAATGCTTCTCTGTGGATCTTATTTTAGTTGGCATCTCACTACAGTGAAAATGATAAAAGACGACGCTATAAAAGTTATTTTACGATGCTAATAAGTGTCGTCAATAACGTTTCCGACGCTTCAAAAAGCATCGCGAAAGTGTCGTTTATGTAAGAGTGGAGATGAAAAGCACCGATGCTTTTTAAAAGCATCGTAAAATTTAATTATAACGGCGCCTTTTAGCATCGTTAATGATAATGCGTCCTCCACTCTACCAAGACGCTTTTCGAAGCGTCGGCTGTTAAGTCCTTAGTGACGCTTATAAGCGTCGTTAAACATTATTTTAACGACGCTTATAAGCGTCGTTAAAGTTTTTAAAAGAAAAAAAAATACAGATTTTATATACAAAAAAAAAGAATATATACATTCCTGTACAAAATTATATCAATTATTCAAACATAAACATGTACAATCACCACCATTCACACCTGTACAATCACCACCATTCACACCAAAAGCAAACTTCAATAGCAAATTTAACCAAACCAAAAGATATTATTTTATATAAATAAAAATAAAGTACTAATCGTCCATTACAATCAAGAGTAATATAAATAAATATAAGAATATAATAAAAATAAAATAATATCAATCCGCAGGCGGATGGTCGTTGCTGTCTCCACGTGACGTGCCGCTGTCTCGACGGGTGCCTGATGTGCCAGAAGCCTACAAGAAACATATCAAAAGCATGATTTGCATATCTATAAATAAAAATATATAGATCATTAAATTAATACAAAAATATATATTTAATAATATGTGTTTACCTGAGATGGGCCATACATCTCTAATAAAGATGTAAGCCGATCAATCTGTCCCCTCATGGCCTGCATCTCAGCACGACTCTATCGCATCTCCTCCATCTCAGCGGCACGACCCTGTCTAATCTCCTGTATCTCCACCTCGAGTCTGCGAACGCGTGAATCCTGAGCATCTGCTGCAGTATGCTGCGTATATCTATTAACCTCAGATAACTGAGTGGGGGTGACTCCTACTCCATAACCCCTCACTCGGCCGTAGCGCTCTGGTCCCATCAACTCTGTGAACATCTCGACCTCGATACGGCTCTGCTGCGTAGATGCTGTGGACTCGTCGTCACGCTCTGCAATGAGAGATGTAGCCCTCTCCTGTATTTATTTTGAAAACAAGAGTTATACATTAATAGCTAACAAAATTAAATTAAAATCATTGTAAAAAATAGAATATTAATAATGCCGTACATATAAATCTCTCGACTCATCTCGAACAAAAGTACCATCCTGATGAGTATGAGTCATCCGGTAAAACTCCACTTTATCGGGTTCCCTCCCATGCTCATCCACCTATACAAATAATTTTAATTTTAAGCAAACAGTTATAATAATTTAAAAAAATATATGAGTATCATGATACAGACATGGTCCACGATACATAATGATATTAGTTATATAAATATTTCAACATAAAAATTCAAAGTTAATTATGAAAGTTTAAGGAACATACAAACTCCTGTCGGAGTCGTGTATAACTCTTCGACCCCGATGTATGAGGAACAGACTGAGCTGCTCGTGCAGCTCTACCAATAGCAGAATAAGTCTGTAAAATAAAGTAAAAAACTTGTTATATGTATAATATATAATATATAATAAAAATTAATATTTTTATAAAATATTTAAAAAAAAAGATAATGAGCAGATAATATACCTGTGCCCTCTCGGAGAACCAATAATGAACCAACTCCATCCACTGATGAGGAGGTACATCAGGAGGATAATTCCTGGTAACCTCCTCCTCTGTCATACCCTGTCTCATATAGTCCCTCTTCAATTGTGCTCTATATTCTTTCCATTTGCGGTTGAGAGACTTCATTACAAAATCTTGAGTGGATGGAGGGAGAACAAACTTGCTCTATAAAAAAAAAGTTAAATGAAATAAATTATATAAGTGATTAATAATTAATATACAGTATGAACATCAATTCATTATCTCTATAACTTGGAGGAGCTCAACTTTGTACGATGGAAGCATGTCATTCCATTTTGCATAGCCCAACGGATATAGCTGAGGCCTCCGAGCAACAGTTCCCAAAAATGAAGTCAATAAGCAGGCAGCTTTCTTAATTGGCTGACCTAGCTGATTGCACTCCACAATAATTCTCTCGCCTTCACGCATCTGCCACACATCTCGTACTACTGTGGATCCACGTCTGGGGCGTACTCTCTCGGATCCGTCTGCAAAAAATACATAAAAGTAACTATATCATAAATATACATAAAATAAAATAAAAATAAAATTACATGAAAGATAATATATACCCTGCATGTGTATCTCATCATCTGGCTGATGAACAGGAGGATCGTGCTGTGCTGATGATGAAGGACAGGGCTCAGAATGCTGTGCAGCTGAACTGACCTCAGGCTGCTGTGCTGAAGAAGATGTACCAGCCTCTGTCTGTGAAAACTGAAACTGCACACCAGCATATCATCCCCTGCGATGCATGATGTCACCTAGCATTTATATAAATAAAAGCTAGAATCAGTTAATATATGGAGTAAAATAATACAATAATTAATGTAAAATATATACATCATAAATAATTATTACCAGTATCAATCAAGCAGTAGTGTTTCCTTCAAATTCTGTTCTAACCAACGCCGTCGTAGCATTTAAATCATCAGCTGGCACAAAATTGTAGGGCATACATTGTGTATAAGTGTCATCGTCATCATCCTCCACTTGGTTTCTCATATCATATAAGTCTCTAGGTTTTGTTTTGATGACAGTAAACCAATCTTTATCTTTTGCATCTTGTACATAAAATACTTGACGAGCTTGAGATGAAAAAATGAATAGGTCATCCTTCAATAACACACCAGTGTGTATCAACCTTGAAAAATTTATAAGTGTAAATCCATTTGCATCTTGTTTCAAACCCCTTGATGAGTTTATGTCTATCCAATCACATCTAAACAATACTACTTTAAATTTTTCATAATAATCTAACTCATAGATATCTTTAAGTGCACCATAATAGGATTTTCTATCCGCTTCCACCATAACATCGCTATTCTTTATTTTTCTAAATTTCTTCCGTTCTCTAGTATGAAATTTAAAGTCATTAATTATGAAACCGTTATATCTATTCACAATCTTGTTAGGTCCTCGAGCAAGAGCTATTAGTTCATCTGAATTATTTATCTCCATCATCTTTGATACCTAAAAAAAAATGATATGACGAAGTGCTGTTGAGTTATCTGATATTAAATATGTATCAAAAATTAATGTATCCCATAATTAAATATAAATCATACCTGATTCGAAAGCCACATAGAGAATAACTCGACCAACCATCGCTGTTCAATCCTTGCATTAGGACGAATGTTATGATTGGCTCATCTTTGATAAATTAAAAATTCACTGCATAAAATATAAATATATCATTTAGAATATTATATCAAATATAAAATTTAAATTTTGATGTCATACCTTAAATATACTAACCTACGATGGTCAGATATTATGTCACTATGAAGTAACACATAACGATGTGCTTGTGCTAAGGATTTTTGATCAAGTACAATACTTTCAGCTCTTTCCAAGAATTTTTCAGCAGTTAAGAACTTATACAGTTCTGCATTCTTCACAAAGTCATTATGCCGTTGAGGTCGACTAAAAATAGTCTCTACACCTTGAAGATATCTTGAACAAAATGTCAAACATTCATCCGCAATATATGCTTCAGCAATCGAGCCTTCGAGATAGGCTCTATTTCGCACATAATCTTTAAGACGCATAAGATACCTTCAAGAATTAAATATTTATTAAAATATCAGTATGCTGTTGTTTCTAATAAAATTATCAAAAGATTTAAGGTTTGCAATAATACCTCTCAATAGGATACATCCATCTATAATGTATCGGTCCACCAACTTTAACTTCTGAAGCTAGGTGAATGAGTAGATGTACCATAATAGTGAAAAATTCAGGAGGAAAAATCTTTTTCATCTGGCAAAGTGTAATTGCAATATCGGATTCTAACTGATCAAGTTCCCGAGGATCAATAACTTTTGAACATAATGCCTTAAAGAATGACGATAATCGAAGTACAATTGTAACAACTTGTTTCGGCAATGACGATCTTAAAGCTATTAAAAAAATATCTTGCATCAATATGTGACCATCATGACTTTTAAGATTTGAAAGTTTTCGATCCTTTAGATGCACACATCGTGAAATATTTGATGCATATCCATCAGGTACCTTGATACTTTTCAAAACTCCCAAAAAATTATCATTTTCTCGAGCAGACATTGTGTAACATACAGGAGGCACATAAATTCTATCATTAGCAAGCATTTTAGGATGAAGTTCCTGTCGGATACCCATTTCTTTTAAATCAAGACGTGCCTTCATGTTATCTTTGCTCTTTCCATCAAGGTTTAAAAATGTTCCAAGTAAATTATCGCAAACATTCTTCTCTATATGCATGACATCAAGATTGTGCCGAATAAGATTATGTTTCCAATAAGATAAGTCAAAAAAGATACTTCATTTTTTCTATAAATATTTACTGGACTGTTGTGTAGATGCTATCTGTGTGTCTTCCTCATTTTCATCCTCGAAATAATTGTCTGGATCTTGAAACACCTCTGCATCTATAGTACTGATACTGACTTCCTCTGGTAACCCTTCGTGCACTGAGCTTTCAACATCATCCCTTCCTCTTTTTTTAGAGGACTTTGAGTGCTTACCATAGCTGTAATTGATGCCATCCATTTGTCTATGAACATCAGTTCCAGAAGGTGAAATAGGGGCACATCCCAATTCTATAGTACCATCAAACAAATCTTTCTGAAAATGAAATGGATGATTTACTTCCAACCATCGACGATGTCCTATGTAACAAAATTTACCTCCATGTTTTAACCAAATTGAATGTGTTGAATCTCCACAACAAGGATATGCGACCCGTCCCTTTGTACTCCAGCCAGATAAATTGGCATATACTGAAAAATTATTAATAGTCCATAACAAAGCTGCCTGTAGTTTAAATGTTTGGCCGTTGGAAGCATCAAATGCATCAACACCCTCCCACAACTGTTTCAATTCCTCTATTAAAGGCTGTAGGAAAATATCAATATCATTGCTTGGACCCTTATCTCCTGGAATAACCATTGACAAGATAAGTGATGATTGTTTCATGCACATCCACGGTGGTAAATTGTAAGATATCAAAATGACTGGCCAAGTGCTGTAGGTAGAACTCAGGATCCGAAATAGATTGAAGCCATCAAAAGCTAAGCCAAACCTAACATTGCGAACATCAGAGGCAAAATCAGGATGCCTATCATCAAATGCTTTCCATTGAAGACTATCTGCTGGATGTCTCAACATTCCATCCTTTGTACGTCTTTCATCATGCCATCTTATTGATGAAGCTATTTTTGATGATGCATAAATCCTTTTCAATTTAGGTATAAGAGGAAAGTAACGCAATACCTTGATCAATTTCTTTTTACTCCGCATTGCATCCAATTCATTCAGTACATCGTCTCGATCTTCTTTTTGTGTTATCCATCTTGAAGATCCACATACATTGCATGACTCTTGATTAGCATTTTCACCCCGATATAACATACAATCTTTCGGATAACTATGAATCTTTTCGTATCCAAGATCCAATTCCTTTACTACTTTCTTGGCTTCATAATACGATGGTGGTAAACGAGTACTTTTTGGAAATGCATCCTTTAATAACTTGAGCAGTATGGTAAAACTCTTTTCAGACTATCCATTCAAATATTTTAAATGAAATAAATGTACAAGAAAAGAAATCTTAAAAAATTTCGTACAACCCAGATATAATTCTTCATCTGCATCTTTCATTAAGGTGTGATAACGAGCTGTCTCATCATTAGATGTATGTATAGGCTCCTCAACATGCATACGTTCCGTATGCGTACATCCATCAAACATCCCAACTATTTTTTGTATACTACTGGATTCTCCTAAATTTTGAACACCAAGTTCAAAAGCATCTGTGATCAAACCCCTTATATCATCATCTCTTGCAGAATTATCTTGTAGGCTAGTAGATCCAAAATGAGTCAGGGGTTGGTTACATGATGATGGCAACATAGATTCTCCATGAAAAATTCAGTCGGTATAACCTCTTAAAAAATCATTCCATACCAAATGTTCTTCAACAATTTGTGGATCTAAAGAAGAACTATTTATACATTTTCGACATGGACATAAAATCTTTCCATTCAAACTACTTTTCTCCATACCAAATTTAATGAAGTCATGAACTCCATCTAAATATTCTTTACTATTCCTTGGTTTATTTATCCAACTTTTGTCCATTGTAGGATAAAAATGACCGAACTTGTAATTTATCTAAAAATAAAAAAAATTATACAATCTATATTAATGCAATGAGTAAAAAATATCAGTCATTTCATAAAATCCAAATAAATAACAGCTAGATAAAGTTTACATAGTAAATGCTTGCTATCATCAACTAATAGGCAAAGAAGGTCCTATCCCATTCAGAAAATACATTAATTCTATAGGTCAATTACAGAAATCAAATGATATGCAACAAGAGTCAAAAAAAATTTCGGCAGTATTTTTTCTTAGTTCTCCCGTATAGGGAGAACAAAAGAAAAATACCATCCGAATTTTTTTTTGATCCCTCAGCATACCATTTGATTATGGTAATGACCTATAGAATTACTCATATTTTCTAAACTGTCCATACTGGACAATCAATTGATCAATGTACATAATTTTTTTACCCATACAAAAATAAATAAATGTATGGATACAATAGAATATGTACATTAATCAAAAGACAGGTCTATGATTCTATGCAATGCAATTTTTTTTAAAATTAATTCATAATTAACATTACCTGGCATCTTTCATCACATCCCTCTAATGAGCAAGCAGAGTGTCTGGATTCAGTCATTAGTTGGTGCATCTCTCTCTCTCTCTCTCACACACACACATGCACATATCACTCTTAAAAGAAAGTACTATAACAATAATGGTGTTTGTTTGAAAGCTTAACCATAAAAATCATGAAAAAGATATCAAGTATTAGTCCAGTAAGACAACGTAGAGAGGAGATTTCAAGTATTATACAACTCCTTTTTCTAGCTTCTAAACCAATCATTTTTGCTAGTTTGGAAAAGGTCTAATTCCAACTGTTCGTTGTACTCATGTTTGCCCCCGTGTGGCTATCATGAATGATTTCACTTTTATCATAATAAAAACAAAAAAAGAATTAGGGTTAGCAAGTTTACCTTTATTCAAGTAAATTTGTATTGAAAAGTATTGTGTAATTCAGAGATGATGATGACTGCTAATTGAAACTTAACTTGATTTTTGTGATCCATAATGATAGAATTTTCTGGATACTCTATCTTCTACGTACCACTACCTATTTTTAATGTATATCAGTTTATAAGTTGAGAAACTTAGACAGGCCTGACCTATCCTATGAGATTTGCTTTATCCGTTGCTTGCCTGGCTTGTGCCGGTTGATCAGGGTGTGACAATAAACATCAATATAAGCAGCTAAAACACTTCTATTTCAAGTAATTCATCCTACTCAAAACTCGTTATATTCAAAATTTTAGTAACAAGGAAAAGCTATTGATAATTTGCAGAAAATGCTCCACTTGAGTGCCATTTAACAAAGATAACAGCTTCATGATCATTATGGTCCAACCATCATTCTTAATTAAGTTCGCCAGTGCATGCTTGGATCAAATGGCCGGATGTGATTGGTTAATACCTGATATTAACTTGGGGAGTAACGGACAAAGAAACTTGGCCCAGCTTTATCCAGATGCTTAGTCTTCATCAGCCACGAAGATAAGGATAACGTAGGCCACACGATATCAGGATCCAGCCACATAACGAGCGCCACATGTCAGATAAGCAATCAATCAGGATTCATGAAACTATGAAATTATCCATTCATCAACCATGTATCACAACCTTAATTACCAGTCCTCCATGGGGTCACAAGCCAAGACTTGCAGCCTTGGCCAACAAAATGAAAAATAAAATGACCAAAGACAGCTGTGGAGCTCTGACAAGTTAAGAGTTCTAGGAAAGAGACATGGAGTTGGCCAAACCATATCATTTTAAAAGATGTACATCAAGCAGCAATTCAAATGTCCAAACCCCTTTCCTCTGTAATTTAAAAAGGAAAAAAAAAAGATGCAGTGATGGTAGAAATGGCAATTAATGATCCAACCCATCAATCCGATCCACACACGATCCACTTTAAACAGATTCGAATTGGACATAAATAGATTTGGATTATAAATGGACTTAACCTAATTTTTAACCTAACTGATCATCGACATCCTCAAACCAAGGTTATAAATACGTACCATAGAATGGGACTGTCACACCAAAAAAAAAAAAAAAGGTAGGATGCAACTAAACTTTGACACTCAGCATGGTGGATGTTTTATCCCATCTCAGTCCATTTCCCAACTCATCCCTACTGACACTCACAAGGATGGGATGCTGGAACAATCAAACTCCTCTGGCCGGTTAGCAATCAAAAACAAGCTAAAAATTATCGAAAATTTGAGAAAAATGCTGGAACAATCAAACTCCTCTGGCCGGTTAGCAATCAAAAACAAGCTAAAAATTATCGAAAATTTGAGAAAAAGGAACTGGAAATCACCTGCTGCGTGTATACTGTACGGAAACAGAGAGCAATCAGCAAACCATATCTTACTTTTGGGCCTGCGAAGATGGCCGCCGGGAGGGGGGAGGGGAGGAGGGCCGGTGGGGTGGCTGCTTCCAGGAGGGCGGACGGCGTACGGCTTGGACCGCGCGGGTGCGGTGTCGACGGACGCGGCAGCAGAGGGGAGCGGTGGACGGCGGTGAGGCATGGACGGTGGGTGCGCGTGGACGGCGGGTGCGGTGCCGGCGGCGGAGATGGACCGGGGTCGGCGGAGGAATGGGTGGAAATTAAAGGGGCGGCGGTAGATAAATTAGGGCACGGGAGGATGGGGGTATTAAACGAACCTAACGACGCTTTTTAGCGTCGTTAAATGATGACGTAAAAAAGCATCGGTATTTTTTTTATTTAACGACGCTTTTGCTAAAAGCGTCGGCGTTGACGATGCTCAAATTTTATGACACTTTTAAGCGTCGTTAAAACACGACGCTTTTTAAAAACGTCGGCAGGTCAGCGCAACCTGCCGACGCTTTCCAAAAGCATCGACAAAAAATAGTTGCTAAAACTCCTTCTTCCTGTAGTGTCTCTAATCCAATGACATTTGGCTTGTGTAACGATCCATTTTAATCTCTACTTGCTTTCCTCGCGAGTATAATCCACACTATGTATTCATCGAGTTTGATTTGTTAATGTAAAACTTCATTGACATAATGTTGTCTTCTGCTCCATAGAAAAGTACCAAAAACATATGCCTAGTTGTGGATTTAGTAGCCAAAATCCTCTAGATAATTAAGAGTTGGATCAAGGAAATTCAATTATGACTTTATGAACAGCAAGAGTTCAAAATACTTTGGCATGGCTTAATCAGCTTAGACAAATGATATTCACTTGGGGTTCAGGTAAGCATGATCCAAGAATGTTGTCTTATTTTAAGATCCATATTTGATTCATTTTGCATCTCTTTTGAGTCCGTGTATTTAAGTATTTGCACCCTCAAAGATGGCCGTAACTGAGATTACTTGGCAAATGAGGATCCATAAAGCTAACATCAGATACTTGAGAAAGGCTGAATAATTATGGGATTAATGTACGTGCAATTTTTATAGGACTTTTTAAACAGAATTGTATGTTTTATGGTTCTTAATTTGAAATTTTGTAGCATAATTTTTAGAATGCATTTTAGAAAGCATATAAAATTATAGGTAAGAAATCATTTTATTGGTTCTATTTCTTTATTTAATTTGTCAAATATATGTATTTCTCGACATTGCAATGCAATTTGAAAAGCTAACACTTTTATTGGATCGACAGGCATGCATCAGCATATGTACGTCTCTCCCATAATAAAATGTTAGTTCTCAAGTTGCAATGTTGATACAAAGAAAACATTTTGCTTATCTTCTTCTCAACTTCTGATCTCAACAAGCCAACAACTTGACTTTATCTTGTTCCTCCAATAAATTGAATCAACTAAGATTGTACTTGGTCCACCATTTAAAATCTTGATACTGATGCCAATATTGGTATGATGCAAACATGGTACGGTAGTTGGTGTCAGCATACCGGCTGACATATTTTCATTTTTATACAAATGCTGTTGGGGATAACGTTAGTTTAGGGTTAGTTTTGATGGGGTGGTTCTAAAATTACATAATTACGGGCATAGATTCAGGTAGTCCCTTATGTGCCCAAAATTAATGCAATGGGAGCATGCTCTAGTAACAATATGGACATCCATGCTGCAACCATGCTTACTCTCTCTCTCTCTCTCTCTCTCTTTTCCTTTCTTTCTTTTTTTTTTTTTAAGAAATAACTTTTCTTTTATTTTGACTAATTATTTTATGCACAAATTAATATTAACAGGAAGAAATTTGGAAAATAGGTTGGTGTTAATTGAAACTAGAACATATTTGTGAATAAACTGAGCCGAGTATTCCAGCAAGTTTCTTCAATATATGATGATTTCTTAGCCTGTGTTACATTGAAATAAGATTAAATAGAGATAGTGTGCAGGTGGTTGACTATCTTGGTTTGATGTGTTTCTTTGTTTTAGTTGAACCAAAAAAAAACTGCTTTGAGTTCGCCGGATGGGAGCAAAATTCCCTCGCTCTTGCTTCATCTCTAAATGAAGTGGGTTAAAAAAATGGAATGGGTGAAATGGGAAGGTAGGAAAGAAAGTAGGAATACCTTTGTTGACTCAATACCTGCAACTGGCTGTCAGTATTTCTGAGTGCCGATTGAACTGAGCAATACCCTTTGGTTCAGCCATGTTTGCCTCGAACCAGGCATGCATGGTGTTCCAAGTCCGAGTGCCATTTCTTCATTGGTAAGGACCAAAATCGATCGACAGTCAAGACCTTGATTTGATCTTACAAGATATTGAAATGTAGGACTCAGGAAATAAAGTTTTAATTAATTCATAAGATCTAATGCTCCATCACTTTGCCAATGATTTCAAAAGAATGCATGGTTATTCTAACATGCATCACTTTAGTCTTAATTAATTCAAGTAGGAATGCTTGGTGAATGAGTCTGCATAAAGCAGGACCTAGTTAGTTTGGAGCAGTGTTTAGAGACCTAGTCAATCTGCTCCTGTCAACCCAATCAACCCCCCATCATCTGCCAGGCTTTATGGGTCCAGTCATTCCAAAGTTTGAGAGACTGAATCCTGCTCCAACCAGTGACTCGAGCAGTTAAACTATTAAACCATCTGAGTCACACTACTGAATGACTTGCTGGTTAACTGCTGGAAGAAAGGAAGGGGAAGAAAAGAGTGAAATCTGGTGTTGTTCGTAAAATAAACCTAGATACTTCTCCCTTGATCTCTTCGAGTCACCATTGTCATCTTCAATGTTAGGAACCTCGTCCAATGGACAGAAAGGAGGCAACCGGGGATTTAACACTAGAGGCGACAAAGATGGGTACTACCCAATGGGATCTTGCAGGCAGAAGTGTCACGCCCCGAACCCAACACCCGGATCGGATACGTGATGGCTGCACACTCTTTAGAGCAAATCCTAAAGAATATGCAAGGCCAAATTAAATCATTACAATCTTAACAACCATAATATTTAATTTCAATAATAATTCATAAAACCTTGCATAATTACAATTTAAATTTTTTCGATTCTCTGATCAGATACTATGACACTTTTATCTATCCTTCTGCTCACCCATAAATCCAGGCCATAGCCAACCATAAGCATCCTGTAACTCTGAGAAGAAAAGAAAGATGAAGGGGTGTGAGCTTTACAGCCCAGTAAGAATTTTCATATCACACCAACATAATAATATAATCTGAAAATAATGATAGGCAATAACACATAAAAGTCGATGTTCACTATCCAAAATACTGCAAACATTTATAGATTATCTGTTTTATCAAAAGAGATGCATCATCATATGTTAAATAAGTGAAACAATTTTATTCAACAATTGTTTCATGCCTTATCTTTCTATTTTCTTCTATTATCACATCATCTTTAATCCTTTCTTTTTGGCTTTAGCTTTAGCTTTGGCTTTGGCTTTGGCTTTGGACTACCAGGATCATACGACGATCTTTTATTCGGATCGATTTCTGTGATCTTCCTCGGATCGAAATATTCATGATCTTTCTCGGATCAAAATGGCCATGATCTTTCTCGGATCAAATCATTCATGATCTTTCTCGGATCATATTCTTCATGATCTTTCTCGGATCATATTATTCTTCCACACATAAGCCTGTGGGGGCTGTCCCAGGCATAAGCTCCTGGCAAGCTATTCCACATGACAAGGCCAGTCCAAACCATATTTCTCTTTCTTTTCATTTTCATGAAATTATGATATTTAACTTCATTAATCAATTCATCTTTTGCAGTGTAATAAATATGTCATACACATAATCATGCCATCAATCGCTGATACATTTGTATTGATATAGCATACTCATGCTCAAAATCACATAAATAAATAATAATATCTCAGATATAACAAATTCATCGATCTCAAATCCAACGATGCAAAATCAATGAGATAAAATCAACAATAAAATAATATATATAATGATGATCATGTACAGGAATTCTTACCTTTACCGGTGACTGATCCAAGCACAGAAATCAATATTCTTCTTTGATTTATAAATTTCTCTAATAAGATATTCTACTCGATATCTTATGCAGACAATCGTATCTCTTCATGACCCTGATCAAATATAAAAATCATATATGGAGAAATTATCGATATCGATCCTAATAACACAGATCGAGGACCTCTTTTAGGATTAATCAAAATTAGGATTTATCTAAGTATCTAGATCCTCCACTGATCCATAAGACTTCTAGAAAGAGAAAATTCATGAAGAGAGAGAAAATTCTAGAGAGAGAAAGTAGAGAGAGAAAGTGAAGAGAATCTTCGTATCTTTCAGATGAGGTAATCATGGTCGAGATCATCAGAGGTCCTATCAGGATGACTCAATATGAATCAAGTGTTACAAATTGCGAATAGGATCGGACTGGGATCAGATCTACTGCACGAATTTCGGAGCAATCTCAATTCATCATATTTTTGTTTCAAATATATCCTAGGGTCTGTGATGCAATCAGAGAGAGAGAGTAGAAAGATTCTAGAGAGATAAAATCTACAAAAAGAGAGAAAGATCTAAAGAGAGAAAATAGAGAGAGAATCTAGAGAGAGAAAATGTAGAGAGAAGGTAGAGAGAGGAGAGAGAAAAAATTTTTCTCTCTTCTTCTTTTTTTTATTTTATTTTATTTTTATTTGTCTATTTCTCTTTTTCTTTTCTTTTTTTCCTTTTCTTTTTCTTTTTCCTTTTCTTTTCCTTTCTTCTTCTTCTTCTTTCTTCTTTTCTTTTCTTCCCATGGCTTATTTTTGACCGAAACAGGGGATCTTTGATCCCCTCCTTGGTTGGCCGGCCGGCGGTGCAGTCGGTGCGGGGATGGTCGGCGGCCAAAGGAGAGATGATCCGACGGCAAGAGGCGGCCAAACCGGTGGTCGGCGGTGACCATCGGCGATGGAAAATGGTAAAAATAAGGATTTTTTTCGCAACAAAATCCGACGACTTCGGTCGCCGGCAAGCATGCACATCGGCACGGGAAGGAAGGGGAAGGAGAGAGGAAGGAGAGGAGGCTTACCTCTGTCGCCGGCGAAGCTTTTCCGACGAGAAATTGGACGTCACAGTGATGGGTCTCCGTGAGGAATTTCCGACGATTGCCGCCGTTTTGCCCCGAGATTTTTGATGGAAAGGAGAGAGGAGGGATCTCCTCCTTAAATAGGGCCGGAGGGAGCTTGTCTCTGACTCCGATTGGGAGCCGGTGAATGGAGGAAGAAGACTCCCTTCGGGAGTCTTCTCCCCTGTTTCTTTCCTTTTTTTTTTTTTTTTGGTTTGGGCTGTGGCTGATTTTGGGCCGGGGTGTTACATTCTCTTCCCCTTCAAATAATTTCGTCCTCGAAATTAAGTTATGTTGTTTGAAATATATTTCAAAGTATACATTCTTCATGTCATTCTCAAGCTTACGATAATGTCTTATATATTATTTATTTCTCATGATCTTCCAACAAATTTTATATGTAGACTCTCATCTTAAAAAAAATCTCAATCTTCTATATTAGTTTAAGTAACAATATTAAATTTTTTTTAACAATATGAGATCTATATTAGGACTTTCTAAGTTTAAACTAATACCAGAATTATCAAGCTGTTAATAAACTTGAGATATCTAAAATTTCTTGGCATTATCTACAATGAAACAACCTACTGACAAAAATTATCAGACTATGATGATCAGATTAGATCAAAATTTATAGCATCCTTTCATTATCAATAAAATCCTTCCTTATTTGCAACTAATGTATTCCATCATAACTTTTGATTTAAAGGATTAATATTTCTAATCAATTCATACCATCACGCTTTTGCTGCACACTCTGATCTCAACTTATCAAATTATATAAGTCTATCAAAGATAAAATATCCTTATATGTTAGATCAATCCAGGATAGATCCAACCTTCAAATTTCATATAAGACTTAGGGCAAAATTTTAAGTTTCTTTATCTTTACTACCTTCGGATATAGCATATAAAAATTAAATCTTGATCCACTTTCTATGTTTGAAATCATTGCATAAGTTTCATCACTCTTCAAGAATCTGACATGTCTAGAATTAATTGGAGTTAATCTTAGATTTACCTTATAATTATTTAGATAATTTCTAAATCAATCTTTCTTTTTAAAAGAATTAATTCTAACTTGAGGAACTAAAAGAACTCAAGCCAACATCCTTATGAGTAGAATCAACTTGATTATTTCTTATAGAGCTTCCTTCATCACAACCCTTAATATTAATCGATAAATCCATACAAAATCGTGTCCCTTGTATAAGTCATTCAAAATTTAACACTAACAAGATGTCTTAGTTCAATTTAAAAAAAATCCAAACTTGACTTGAATAATTAATATACTTCACATCTTCAACAATCACAAGAAAAATTAAAAAAAATCTAATCCAAAGATAGTAATACGAATTATTAAGGATTTCATCATAACCTGTATATCATACTCTGATAAAATAAATTTTTTTTTTAATTTAACAACAATATCAAAATACTTTTGATCCACTTAGAAAAGTAAGCTTTTGACTTGAGATTCAATGCAACTTGAAAGATCAAAGAATCCTATTCAGAATATGATATTTTGAGTAACCAAAGATTTCACCAAAATGTGTATCTCATATTCTCATAATAAAAATTCAAATATATTTTTCATTTAAAATTGAGTTTCTTATATGACCTCTTATGGGTTCAGTGTTCAAAAATATTTCTCTCTCATATGATGTAATTTCTTCTTAGACCATACCCTAATTAACTTTCTTTGATAAGTCCAAAATTTATAATGCTCAAATAATTATCATTAGAATAAAAAAAAATCATGATCTTCAATCATATAAGTTTTACATTCCAAAATCCTCTAGTATACTTAACATAACTTATCAATACCTCCCACTTCATTCCAAGGTCAACTCTTTTCATATTTAGGTCAACCTTACTAATTGAAATCTAAGATATAACTCATCAATTCTATTATAGATATAATATGCCACTTATACCTAAATTTCATCTTAATATCTATTGATTCAAAATCTAAATATTGAATCTCCTCTTTTATATCTATCATGTTCCTTACGATCATAACCTAAGTTCAGATATCACTAAAGTCATAATTTCAAATAATTATAATCTTAAAGTTTTGATATCATTTATATGACAATCCCTAGTGACCTTAAACTTGGGCTCTAGTACTGTTCTGTCATATACTAATCACTTGTATCATTGTCTCCAATTAAACGTAATCTAACCTCTAAGCTCAGATGCCACTCTGTCACATCCTACTGATCTTACATAAAATTTAATATCTCTTCATAATCTCTGGTGATTTCAACCTAAGCTCTGATACCATTCTGTCACGTTCCGAACCCAACATCCGGGTCGGATACGTGATGGCCGCACACTCCTTAGAGCAAACCCTAAAGAATATGCAAGGCCAAATTAAATCATTACAATCTTAACAACCATAATATTTAATTTCAATAATAATTCATAAAATCTTGCATAATTACAATTTAAATTTCTTCAATTCTCTGATCAGATACTATGACACTTTTATCTATCCTTCTGCTCACCCATAAATCCAGGCCATAGCCAACCATAAGCATCCTGTAACTCTGAGAAGAAAAGAAAGATGAAGGGGTGTGAGCTTTACAGCCCAGTAAGAATTTTCATATCATACCAATATAATAATATAATCTGAAAATAATGATAGGCAATAACACATAAAAGTCGATGTTCACTGTCCAAAATACTGCAAACATTTATAGATTATCTGTTTTATCAAAAGAGATGCATCATCATATGTTAAATAAGTGAAACAATTTTATTCAACGATTATTTCATGTCTTATCTTTCTATTTTCTTCTATTATCACATCATCTTTAATCCTTTCTTTTTGGCTTTAGCTTTAGCTTTGGCTTTGGCTTTGGCTTTGGACTACCAGGATCATGCGACGATCTTTTATTCGGATCGATTTTTGTGATCTTCCTCGGATCGAAATATTCATGATCTTTCTCGGATCAAAATGGCCATGATCTTTCTTGGATCAAATCATTCATGATCTTTCTCGGATCATATTCTTCATGATCTTTCTCGGATCATATTATTCTTCCACACATAAGCCTGTGGGGACTGTCCCAAGCATAAGCTCCTGGCAAGCTATTCCACATGACAAGGCCAGTCCAAACCATATTTCTCTTTCTTTTTATTTTCATAAAATTATGATATTTAACTTCATTAATCAATTCATTTTTTGCAGTGTAATAAATATGTCATACACATAATCATGCCATCAATCGCTGATACATTTGTATTGATATAGCATACTCATGCTCAAAATCACATAAATAAATAATAATATCTCAGATATAACAAATTCATCGATCTCAAATCCAACGATGCAAAATCAATGAGATAAAATCAATAATAAAATAATATATATAATGATGATCATGTACAGGAATTCTTACCTTTACCAGTGACTGATCCAAGCACAGAAATCAATGTTCTTTGATTTATAAATTTCTCTAATAAGATATTCCACTCGATATCTTATGCAGACAATCGTATCTCTTCATGACCCTGATCAAATATAAAAATCATATATGGAGAAATTATCGATATCGATCCTAATAACACAGATCGAGGACCTCTCTTAGGATTAATCAAAATTAGGATTTATCTAAGTATCTAGATCCTCCACTGATCCATAAGACTTCTAGAGAGAGAAAATTCATGAAGAGAGAGAAAATTCTAGAGAGAGAAAGTAGAGAGAGAAAGTGGAGAGAGAATTTTCGTATCTTTCAGATGAGGTAATCATGATCGAGATCATCAGAGGTCCTATCAGGATGACTCAATATGAATCAAGTGTTACAAATTACAAATAGGATCGGACTGGGATCAGATCTACTGCACGAATTTCGAAGCAATCTCAATTCATCATATTTTTATTTCAAATATATCCTAGGGTCTGTGATGCAGTCAGAGAGAGAGAGTAGAAAGATTCTAGAGAGATAAAATCTACAAAAAGAGAGAAAGATCTAAAGAGAGAAAATAGAGAGAGAATCTAGATAGAGAAAATATAGAGAGAAGGTAGAGAGAGGAGAGAGAGAAAATTTTTCTCTCTTTTTCTTTTTTTATTTTATTTTATTTTTATTTGTCTATTTCTCTTTTTCTTTTCTTTTTTTTTTCTTTTTTTTCTTTTCTTTTTCTTTTTCCTTTTCTTTTCCTTTCTTCTTCTTCTTCTTTCTTCTTTTCTTTTCTTCCCGTGGCTTATTTTTGACCGAAACAGGGGATCTTTGATCCCCTCCTTGGTTGGCCGGTCGGTGGTGCAGTCGGTGCGGGGATGGTCGGCGGCCAAAGGAGAGATGATCCGACGGCAAGAGGCGGCCAAACCGGTGGTCGGTGGTGACCACCGGCGATGGAAAACGACAAAAAAAAGGATTTTTTTCGCAACAAAATCTGGCGACTTCGGTCGCCGGCAAGCATGCACATCGGCACGGGAAGGAAGGGGAGGAGGCTTACCTCCGTCGCCAGCGAAGCTTTTCCGGCGAGAAATTGGACGTCACAGTGATGGGTCTCCGTGAGAAATTTCCGACGATTGCCGCCGTTTTGCCTCGAGATTTTTGATGGAAAGGAGAGAGGAGGGATCTCCTCCTTAAATAGAGCCGAAGGGAGCTTGTCTCCGACTCCGATTGGGAGCCGGTGAACGGAGTCTTCTCCCCTGTTTCTTTCCTTTTTTTTTTTTTTTTGGTTTGGGCTGTGGCTGATTTTGGGCCGGGGTGTTACAAGAAGTGAAGGGATAAGGTCCTCGAAGTAAGACATCAGAGGCAGCAAAGGTGGGTTGGATAAAACTCTATTAAGTGTTTTTCTGATAAGATATATATTATCTAATGTTTTAAATTTTTAAAACTCTTGGGCAGTTACTATCTGTTGGGAAACTTTACAATGTGGAGTTGCATCTTTTCTGAAAAGAATCGCATGCAACGTTCGGATTTCGAAGGATTGCATCGCTTAATTAATGTGATATTTGGACCCCTATAAATCTACGGAACATTTAAAACCAAGAATTAACTTGCTTTCCTACTCAGGCTTCTTTCTATTCTGTGCTTTCTCAAAACCCTCTTTTTACGTTTCATCTTTTTGGGTGTGGGTTCTTGATTAAACGTGATTAAGAAGTGCAATGCATCATCTTTGTGTTGGGTACTGTATTCTGGGAATAGGATTTTCAAGAATCCTTTTGCACTTAACAAAGGGAAATCACTATCTTTAAGAAAGCTTCATCGAAGTGCCTTACCCAACTACATTCTTTTCTTGTATCATATTTTTCCATTTCTTCAACCCAGCACAATAATTTAAAGATAGTAATTTCTGAAATGGATTCTACAGCTATCAAGATCTAAACTACATAGATAGAGAGGCTTGCAAGGCTTGGTGGACTAAACTATAAAAGACAGATGACGAAGATTTGTTTTCAACTCACAATTACTAGAGTTGCCTATGTATTGACTGTGCCATATCCATAAGGAGAAGGAAGCAATAGAGAGTGCACTGAGAAACAAAAAAAGTGGCTAGAAGATGACTACATATACCGCTATACTCTTCTCAATGCTATGATCAATGATTTATTCAATGTATTTCACAAGTATGGTACCGCTCTCGAGTTGTGGAATGCTCTTCAATAAAGGTATGTCAATGGGGATGCTGGAAATCATTCTTTCCTTATTAATAAGTACATTGATTTTAAGATGGTTGATTCAAAGCCTATTATTGAGCAAATAAATGCTTTGAACAACATTGCATGTGAATGTGCTAATGCAGGTGAACCATTTTTGGAGACTTTTCAAGTTTATACAATTATTGGTAAGCTTTCACTTTCATGGAAGGATTACCAAAGATATCTAAAGCATAAGAAAAAATCTCTAAAATTAGATAAATTACTGCAACACATTCAAATCGAATGTGAAGCATGGGGAAGAGATGAACTTGAGAATCGAAGAAAGGCCGGATGATGATATTCATAATGTTGAAATTCCAACATCTTCTTCCAATCCTAAAAATGAGTTTTATAATCGAAAAAAGAATTTTTCTAATTTGAAGCGGAAGAAAGAGGCTTTCAAGAAGAAGGAGAATAAGAAAAGTAAAAGTTCCTATTATGTTTACAGAAAGATGGGACATCTTGCAAAGGTGTGTCGATTTCACAAAGGAAAAAAGAATGATGGAGAAAATATGATGGAAGTCAATGAAGAAATGGTTGCCATGCTCACTGAAATTCTCATGATTAATATGGTTGAAGGATGGCGGGTTGATTCGGGAGCAACTTGCCATGTGACTCCTTATAGAAGTGTGTTCAAGACTTATGAAACTCTTGATATTGAGAAGACTGTGTTCATAGGCAATTCTTCTACTAGTGCTGTCATTGGCAAAGGGACAGTTCAACTTCCTCTTACATCTGGGAAAGTTCTCACTCTTCAAGATGTTCATCATATTCCTAAAATTAGAAAAAGTCTTATTTCTATTAAGAAATTTGATGATCATGGTTTTAAAGTTGTATTTGATTCCCAAAAAGTGATCATCTCTAAAAAGGGATCATTTGTTGGGAAAGGATATGCCAAAGATAATATGTACTTACTTAGTACAAATAAAGATGCTATTATTTCTACTTATATTATTGATGATTTGCATTATGTTTAGCATTATAGATTAAGACATATTGGCAGTAAGACTATGGATAGAATGATTTTTCATAAATTAATTCTTAAAACTAATTTCAAATCAACTACTAGTAATTGTAAATGTTGTGCACAAACAAAAATTACTAAGGCTCTATTCAAATTAGCAGAAAAAACAACTTCATTACTAGAATTAATTCATACAGGTATATGTGATAATATGAATCAATTAACTAGAGGAGGAAAGAGGTATTTTATAACATTTATTAATGACTATTCTAAATTTACTTATATATATCTAATAAAAATAAAAGATGAGGCATTTGAGAAATTTAAAGTCTCTAAGGAAGAAGTAGAAAATCAACTTGGCAAGAAGATTAAAAGAATAAGATCTAATCATGGTGGAGAGTATAATTCAACTGAATTCAAAATTTTTTTTGAATGTCATGGAATTATTAAAGAAGAAATAGCCCCTTACTCTCCTCCACAAAATGGGATGGCTGAGAGAAAAAATAAAAGTTTGCTTGAAATGGTTAGTGCAATGTTAATACATTCTAAATTATCTTTGAGTTTCTAAGGTGAAGCTTTACATACTGCATGTTATATAAGTAATAGAATTTTATATAAAAATCAAGATAAAACTCCATATGAGTTATGGAAAGATAGAGAGCCAAATCTGAATTATTTTAAAGTATGGAGATGTATTGCTTCTGTATTAGATACTGCTAATAAGAGAGCTAAATTAGGAAGTAAAGCTATAAAATCTATTTTTATTGGTTACTCTTTGCATAGTAAAGCATGTAGATTTTTAAATCTAAAGACTACTAGTGTTTTTTGAGGCAATACATGCTATATATTTTGAACATTTGACCATTAAGGATGCTGATAAATTAGAGTTTGAAAAGGACCTAATTATAGAGTTAGAAAAATCTGAACAAATCATGAAAGAAAATGATACTAATATTGATAATTCTCATAATGATGATAATATTGAAGATATTAATGATCATGTCACTTATAAGAATAGCTTGGAACCTAATAGTAGAAGTCTAAGAAAAAGTCAAAAGACATAGAATTGAAAAAGATTTAGATCTTGGAATATTTACATATTTATTAGAAGAAGCTATATCTTTACCAGATTCTAACATATGGAAAATTGCTATGGATGATGAAATAAAATCTATACATGATAATAATACATGGACATTATGTGATCTTCCACCCAATGCAAAATTGATTGGATGTAAATGGGTTCTAAGAAAGAAACTTCAACACAATGGGAGCATAACCAAAAAGAAGGAATTGGTTATTTTGAAACTTTTTCACATGTAACTAAAATAACATCTATTAGAATAATATTTGTAATTGCATCTATTTATAATTTGAAGGTATACCAAAAGGATGTAAAAACAGCATTTCTAAATGATGATTTAGAAGAAGAAATCTATATTAATCATCTTGAAGGATATGTTATTCAAAGTCAAGAGAAAAAAGTATGTAAGTTGAACAAATCTTTATATAGATTGAAACAAGCACCAAGACATTGGTATAAAAAGTTCAAAACTAAAATTAAGAAATTTGGATTTAAGAGTAGTAGGGTTGAAAGTTGTGTTTCTACTAAAGAAATAAAAATTTCAAAGTATTATTTACTCTTTATGTAGATGACTTACTCATATTTGGTTCTAGTATGAAATGCATAAATAAAACAAAATATTTTTTAACAAAAGCATTTGATATCAAGGACTTAGGTCTAGTAGATATTATCTTAAGAGTAAAGGTAATTAAAAGAGAGGGGAATATATTATAACCCAATCTCGTTATATTGAAAAATTATTAAGAAAGTTTAATTACTTTGATTGCAAGCCTTCTAAAACTCCTATAAATCCATATCATAAATTGATTCCTAACAAAGGAAAACCTATAAAATCAAGAAGAGTGTGCAAAAATAATTGAAAGTTTAATATATGTAATGAATTATACAAGACTAGACATTGCATGTGTTATTGGTATATTGAGTAGATTTACTAGTAACCCAGGTCATGATCATTGGAAAGAAATTAGTAGAGTTATGAGACATTTGAAGCATACTTTACATTATGGTTTGCATTATAAACGTAGTTTTCCTATTTTAGAATGCTATAGTGATGCTAATTGGGCTTCAGATAAAATTAATTCTAGATCAACTAGTGGCTGGTTATTTACTATTGGTGGTGCTATTATTGTTTGGTCATCTAGAAAATAATCTTGTGTTGCATTGTCTTCAATGGAATATGAATATATTGCTATGTCTCAAGCTAGTAAAGAGATATTATCGATGAAGCAATTTTTGAGATGCATTCCTTTCATTGAAATTCCTAAAAGTTCTATTACCATGTATTATGACAACCAAGCAGCTATACAATATCAAGAATAAGAGAATAACTAACAATAGTAAGCATATTGCTATGAAATATAATCATATTAGGAGGTTTGCAAAGAAAGGTAAGGTAGTACTTGAATACTTTTCTATTAATCAAATGCTAGCTGACCCCCTTACAAAGCCTTTATCTGGTGACAAAATTTCTATAATCATGAGAGGCATGGAACTATTACTGATTTAAAAAGATAGACTAAACTGTAGCATACTCTAAAAGGTGATGTCAGTTTAGGATTTTACTCAATAACTGAAGAATCATTGTTTAGAGTTCAAAGAAAATTTAGTTAAGTTACTATCCTTGAAATATCAATGTGATGGTTGCATTTTCAGTGCATTTTTATCTTTGAAATAATGGGGGTATAAAACTATTTAAAGTTCTATGTCTATGTGAATACACGGTGATATCCACAACAAAATAGGCTGGACAATGTCCTTAACAAAAGTCATAGCTTATGTGGGGTGAATAATGAGATTGTGGACACCGTTAATAAGTTTTGCCTTTACAAGTAACGAGGTTAGGGCCACTTCCAAGGGGTTACCAGTAAATCTCTAGTAGACTTGCTAAATCGAGATAAAGCGCATGGCCCATAATGTGCTGCCTTATTAGCAAGAACCCATGTATAGTATGAATATTAATATATGAGTTTTGAATAATTAAGATCAAGGTTTAATTCTCTTAGTTTTTTAATTCTCATAATTTTTATTCAAACCTTAGGTTCCAAGGTAATCCACCTAAGGCCTGCACTATACTAAATCCAAATTTATTTTCCTTTATCTTTCGATACTAGTAATTTTATTATTAGAAAATAAGTGGGGGATTATTGTACAATTAGTATATTTTTTAATAATAAGAATTTTAACTAGATAAAACCCAATTAAGTGTTTTTCTGATAAGATATGTATTATCTAAAGTTTTAAATTTTTAAAACTCTTGGGTAGTTAATATCCGTTGGGAAACTTTACAACGTTCTATGGGGTTGCATCTTTTCTGAAAAGAATCATATGCAATGTTTGGATTCCAATAGATTGCATTGCTTCTGAAGTAATGCGACATTTGGACCCCTATAAATCTACGAAACATCTAAAATCGAGAATTAACTTGCTTTCCTACTCAAACTTCTTTCTGTTCTGTACTTTTGCAAAATCCTCTTTTTATGTTTCATCTTTTTGGGTGTGGGTTCTTGATTAAAGGTGATTAAGAAGAGCAATCTTACATCATCTTTGTGTGGGTTCTCTTAGTTTTTCAATTCTCATAATTTTTATTAAAACCTTAGGTTCCAAGGTAATCCACCTAAGGCCCGCACTATACTAAATCCAAATTTGTTTTCCTTTATCTTTCGATACTAGTAATTTTATTATTAGAAAATAAGTGGGGGATTATTGTACAATTAGTATATTTTTTAATAATAAGAATTTTAACTAGATAAAACTCAATTAAGTGTTTTTCTGATAAGATATGTATTATCTAAAGTTTTAAATTTTTAAAACTCTTGGGTAGTTAATATCCGTTGGGAAACTTTACAACGTTCTATGGGGTTGCATCTTTTCTGAAAAGAATCATATGCAATGTTTGGATTCTAATGGATTGCATCGCTTCTGAAGTAATGCGACATTTGGACCCCTATAAATCTACGAAACATCTAAAATCGAGAATTAACTTGCTTTCCTACTCAAACTTCTTTCTGTTCTGTACTTTTGCAAAATCCTCTTTTTACGTTTCATCTTTTTGGGTGTGGATTCTTGATTAAAGGTGATTAAGAAGAGCAATCTTACATCATCTTTGTGTTGAGTATTGTATCCTGAGGATAGGATTTCTAAGAGTCCTTTTGCACCTAACAGAGGGGAAATCACTATCTTTAAGAAAGCTTCCAGGAAATGCCTTACCCAACTACATTCTTTTCATCTATCATATTTTTTCATTTCTTCAACCTAGCACAACACATTGGATGTCCTTGAAGACAATGGATAAAGGTGGGTTGAATACTGGGTGTCCTCGAAGACAACAGATAAAGGGTGTGGGATATGGGGGTCTTCGACTGCTCAAAGGCAATGGTGAGAGAGGGACAACACATGGATTAGAGATGGGGAGGATAGTGGACACTAGAGATGATAAGGAGGTTATAGGGATGTGAATTAGACACAGGAGTTTGGGTTACTTATCATTTTCTAACCCGTGGTTAAATTGGGGACCTGTGACTGTGCTATAGTCCAATTTGATTTAGTTCAATGATTCAAGACACTAGATTGGAGGATGTTTGATGGTTATGATTATAAATATTATAATATAATATAGGTATAAGGTAATAGTTCTTTATATGCAATATGAGATACTGTTTGAGTTACTTGAGTCAAGTTGAAATTTGATGGGCATTTGAGTGGATTTGATGAGTAAGTTAGAATCTCATACCGAATCTTTTGTTTTTTGAGTCAAACCATCGTAGCTAGTTCCAAGTTGGATAAAAAGGTGGAGGGTTGATTGACAATCGATAGTAGAAATATGTCAATAATTATGAAATGGATTCTAATTTCATATGCATGAATGTTTGGATGTCCTCTCTTTTTTGCAACATGCCACAACCTAACTGATTGTGGTGAGAAATGGGCAAATTTTTTAAGATCCCTTCCATGAACAACTTGATATTGTGTGACCTTGAAGATTGGTTAGGTCGTTGTCCATAAATGGCCGTCGACAACATGATCTGATTAGAGTGACAAATAAGCAAGATCGGCTAGGTTGTTGCTTATAAGTGTCTTGCTATTGCGGTCTCAAATCCTGATGGGTTGTCTCATGGGACACCAGGAGGGGGTACCATCTCGAATGTTCAGATAAGATTTTTCTACCATTATCCCAGTATCCCAATCGGCTAATCTTGGGACATCTCTTATCTTAGGCATTGGAGTAGGACCAATGCATCCTATTTCACAAGCAAATTGAGATAGCTCTGTCCCACGAGATTTAAAATCTTGCTTGTTATAATGTAACTCGACTGTGGCGAGCAAGAGTTATTTATAATTAGTATTCTAATCATGGTATACCATATCATTTTGTACTAGTTTGTACTGAACATACCATACTATACCATTACCAAACCAACATAAGGTACTGGGGTATACTGAGTGTCGGTATATCGGTATACCAAATCGACCTCTAGGCATACTGATATATTATTAGGATTGTACTGGTATGGGTTTTGGTACCAGGATGGTGAATTTGATTTTAATATTTAAGAATTTTAATCATGGTAACATACCTGTTGATGCCTAGTACCATAATGTATCGTTACCAAAATGGTATGTAATATTGGGGGCATGCTAAGTTTCGGTATGCCAAACCGACCGCCAATAGACCAATACTTTTCTAGGATACAATGATGTTTAGGAAAATCAATATTGCTTGCCTACGAGAAAATGAAAAGATAGTAAATCCAAGGATATCGAGAATGGGTATAAACTATTATACATAGGTAAAAGAAATAATAGAAATGGTATAGGTGAAGTAGTGGATAAGGAAATAAAAGATAAAAATGTAGTTATAAAATGAATGAGTGATATACTAATAACCATTAAATTAGTTTTAGATGAGAAGATTATGAATGTAGTTAGTATTTATGCACCTAAAGTAGGCTTAGAGGAGGATTAAGCAACCATTTTGAGAAGAAATGGATGGATTGATATAAGGTATTCTTGAAAGAGAAAGGGATAGTTGTAGGTGGTGAATTACATAGGCATAGGAAAGAACAATATGGGATATGAGAGTACATGGAGGGTTTGGTTTTGGGGATAGAAATTTAATAGGAGATTCAATTCTTGAGTTTTCATTAGCTTATAATCTAGCAATTAAAAAAAAAATTAAGAAGAGATGAGTATTCATGGATAGATTGCTTTTTCATCAAGAGAAGAGAAAGATCGATATGTAAGGATTGTAAGGTGATATCAAGAGAGAGCTAGCTATAACATATAGGTTATTAGTCTTATATTTATATATTAAATGCAAGAAGAAAAGAAAATAAATTAATAATTACCTAAAGATGGTGGAATTTGAAAGGGGAAATGTTGTCTTTTTCAAATAAATTATTAAAGGAGAGAAAATAGATACTTAAGGACCAAACCAAATAAAATGCAGGATGAAATGGTCAATTCTATCAAGGGATAGCTAAAGATGAAAATCAAAAGGGAAGAGATATAAAAATAAAGAAATTTAATTCCGAAATAATGAAGCACAAGTGGTAAAATTAGAATAAAATGGGCTTGTTTTAAAATAACAAAAAATATAATGGCAATAATTTTATAAGATATAGGAGGCTAAAAAGATGGAGATATGCTAGTAAAGCTAAATCTGTAACATATGATAATTTATATGATAGATTGGGTTCAAAAGAGGGTGAGAATGAAATTTATGGAATATCTAAAACTAAAGAAAGAGATTTTCTTTTGAAAAATTGTAACTAAGGATTTTACTAAAGAAATGAAGAACCAAAATAGGGTGTCAAGATTTTATATGGATAATCCACAAAAGTTGAGTGGAGATAGCTTTGAAAAAATTGCAAAAAACTAAGGACTTAGAACCAAACGAAATATCTGTCGAGTTTTGAAAAGTTATGGGACATGCTGGGCTAAATTGGCTTACTAACTTATTTAATGAATCTTAAAAATGAAATAAAAAAGCCAGATGAGTGGAGAAGTATTGTAGTACCTATCTAGGAGAAAAAATATCATGTACAAAATTATTCTAATTATAAGAAAATTAAGTTTATTAGCCACTATGTGAAATTATGGAAAAGAGTAATTGAACAAACATTAAGAAAAATAACAACTATTTTAGAAAACTAATTAGGATTTATACATGAATGATCAACAATTGGAGCTATCTTTTTATTTACACAATTGATAGAAAATATAGAGAAAAAAGAAAAAGTCTATATATGGTTCTAATTGATTTAGAAAAAGTTTGTGATAGGGTACCAACAATAGTAATCTAGTGGGTTTTAAGAAGGAATGGTGTAGATAAATGGTATGTTAGAATAATTAAGGACATGTATGTTGGGGTATTAGCAAGTGCTAGAGGTTGCTGCACTATAATAAGTTTATTTCCAGTTACCATAGGCTTGTATCAAGGATCAACACTATATATCTTTTTGTACTAATTATGGATAAACTTATTGCTAACGTCTGGGAAGATATACCACAGTATATGTTATTTGCAGATGATATATTGTTGATTAATGTAAGGATTCAGATCTCAGCGGGACGTCCTGCGGTATACTGAAATGAGATACTATCCCATGTGTCCGGACAGGACATCCCGCTAATGTCCCAGCATCTCAATCAGAATATCTTGAGACATTTGTTGTCCTTAGAGTTGAGATGGGCCGGGATGGCGGCGTATCCTGTTTTATGAAAAAATTGGGATAGCCTCATCCCATGGGATTTAAAACCTTAGATAATTGGATTGATGAAAAAAAGAGAACTACATTAAATACTATATTGGACTTATGAAGGAAAACTTTAGAAGGCCTAAAATTAGCAAAACAAAGATAGAGTATGTGAAATATAAATTTAGTAGGAATGGAAATAAAGATGTGATACTAGTTAAGATTGATGACCAAGATATACCTCAAAGCGGCCATTTTCATTATTTAGAATCTATTATACAAATATTGGGGAGATAGATGAAAGATTAGTAGAACAAGGATAGAATATGTGAAATGTAAATTTAGTAGGAATGGAAATAAAGATGTGATACCTGTTAAGATTGATGACCAAGACATACCTCAAAATGGCCATTTTTATTATTTAGAATCTATTTTACAAATAATGGGGAGATAGATGAAGACATATGTAAGATTTAGATCTAATTGGATGAAGTGGAGAGGTGCATTTGAAATATTATATGATAAGTGCATACCTTGGAGACTGTAAGGAATATTTTATTGAACAATAGTAAGGTCTCCATGTTGCATGGCTCAAAGTGCTGGACAATAAAGAGAAAGTACATAAAAAGTAGAAATGATAAAATAAAAATAAATATATTAGAGGAGCCATAGGAGTTGCAGAAAATTATAAACCAAGTAATTTTACCATGAAAATTTGAGGCTCCAGTAAGGAGAGGTACTTCTGTTTGTGTTGAAGATGGTAAGAAAAGAAGGGGAAGACTTAAGATGATGTGGATGGAGGTTGTGAGGAAGGATATTGCGAAACTTGGAATAATATCAGTGGTGGATCTGAATAGGGCTACTTAGCAAATAAGGATCCAGATGACCCCAAATAGTTGGGAAATGACTAGATGGTTACGCTTATGGTGCATGTAAACTATGATAGAGTATTGCCAATATCAAATTAATAATAGTTTCTTGATAACTTTAAGTTTAGCAAATGTGTTTGCTTTGTAGTTATCAGGAAACATTCTGCTTAATATTGATGAATTTAATTTTGCTGGATTTTTCAGGTACCAACAGTTATCATCATCTGTGGTCAAGAGAGGCATCTGGTCTGATGTAGATGATTGCCGCTTGCTGGATGCGCAGGTCTCTCAGTTTTAAGTAGTTAGGGATGCCTTGTCAACTGATGTGGTTGTTATTCTGGTTGACGCCCTTTCGATTATAATATGCATAGAGAAGAGACCTTTGAGAGCAATATCTTGATTTTTATGATCTATTTTTATAATTTTTCTGAAGTTAAAGAGCTCATTTTCTTTTTGTTGATTGAAACTTATAAGCCATCATAATTTTTTTGTATTGTTAGTAAATTTTTATGGTGAATATTTCTAGTTGTATTTGTACTATTACAAAAGATCTAATATTGATTCCTGTTTAAAAGAGTGGCATCATACCAGATGGTTGAACCGGTCGAAGCACCAATTGGCCAGGTAATGAGCCGGGTGGACCCCTAAAACAATTCAACAAAATGATCTTTTGAATTCATGACAACTGCTTGAACTGCCTCTTCAACCAACCATCCCAATTATTGAACTGCCTATGCTATAAAGTTTTGCTAAAAATTGATAGGACATGATATCATCCGTAATCCCTAATGACATGTAAAACCCTTCGTATGATGGACTTGGTTTATGTGGAATCCATAAGAAATCTAAGATGGGATTTAGAATAGATATCTTTTTTCATTTTTTAAAAAAAAAGTAAACTCAATTATTTTGTTTCTTAGAACTTGTATTGCATATGATCATGCCAATGATTTCTTGAGTTGTTGAATGTTGTTGCGCAAGTGGTGCGGAATTTTAAAAATTTTAAATATTATTCTTATTATGTATTTATAACTTTATTAATATTTATGTCTATCGTTAATTGAAGTTAAATATATTTGTTATGTCATGATGACGTCACTGCAGATTGACCGAAATTGTTGATCCAGTGACCCAACCCAGTTACTTTTCCAGTTTGATACACAGCCCAGATTTTAAAACATTGCATTGATCATACTGAATTCGCCCTCTGGTTGCCAAGTACATAGCCACGAGGGCTGCCTATTTTCAGAACAAGTGGAACAGAGCATCATATGACGTTGTTCAATGCTCTGTGGATCAATTGTACTTTTGGATTTAAGGTGGACAAAAGAAACATCACTACTATAGTCCATTCCAACCTATATCTTGGAAGTTTTGGAATAATTGCTGACCTTTTTTTTTTTTTTTTACCACATCAAGTTGTCCTGGATTTTGTCTTCCATTATAAAAATCATGCATATATGTTTTCGTCTTTTGGTTAACCTTGTAAGTAAATCTATTTTATTCTAAATATTTTCTTTTTCATTGTTTATATATTATCCTTCCAATATAGTAATATATTTTTGCATTTCATAAGGGACTTCCTTATTCTCAATAATTGGAGAATTTCTCTCACTGAATTGATCCTGACATGAACAATAGTAACAGTATATGCATACCACAGATGTCACACTAGGACAGCTGTCTTCCAGTAGTTCATCATCTTGTATGGATAAGGATCCTTTATCTGATTATTCTCTAATGTTTTTTCACTACTCTCCCCGTGGACGCAGGCTTCAAAACACGGATGCTTGTTGTGTAGAAGATGTTGACTGGGACCATCTTCTTGAGCATAGGTATATATGTTTTAATATGTTCTCTCAGCCCTGTGTCTTTCGATCCCTTTCTAGTGGAAAAATTGACTCTTGGTGCCATCTGGATGCAATCGGTTCTTCTGAGATGGGACTCTGGTAGATTCACTCTCCTTAGAAAGAAAATTCTCTCTTTCTCTGTTAGTATCTGCTGGCATGATCTTCTTCTGAATGCGTCTTGGTCCATCTCAATTGTTTATAGACCCTTGGACCATGAGCGGAAGCATCTCCTATGGGATGAACTAAGATTGGTGAGATCCTTATTTTCGGTCCCTGGATTGTTGGTGGCGACTTTAATGCCACTCGTATGCAATAACAAAAAATTAGGTAATCCCCAACCTAGGAAGGTGACCCTTGCCTTCAATCGTCTGATCAGGTCTTCTTATTGATCTCCCTCTGAAGGGACAAGATTTCACTTGGAGTAATGAGAGAGAGGAATCTATCTTTGCTAAATTTGACCGATTTCTTATTTCTGAGAAATGAGATTTGCTCTTTCCTAATTCTTCTCGGAGCGCTCTTCCATCTCCCTGCTCTAATTATACTCCACTGAAGTTGCTCCTTAACAAATGTTGGAACTCTAGAACATTCTTCAGATTTAATTGCAATTGGCTTACTAGTGACTCTCTTCCTAATGCCATCATATTATCTTGGAGTGGCATTCTATCTAATGATGCGGCTAAGAACCTGATATTAAAACTCCATGATACTAGAGGAGCTCTCAAAAGGTGGAGTCTTGAACTAGTTAGATCGATGTCCCACAGGAAAGCTTACCTTCTAGATAAAATTCAAATATATGATCGTCAAGAAGAGTATGGTTTGCTCTCTTCCTTAAAAAGAGATTCTAGAGCCACTTTGAAAACTGAACTATTTGATATCTATCATAGAGAGAAAATCTACAGGAAACAAAGATCCAAGGCCAAATGGATCAAAGAGGGAGATGAGAAACTGCCTTTTTTCATTGGATTGCTAATTTTCATAAAAAGAAGAATTGGATCTCTCACATTTTTTGGGAAGGTAATCATTTCATTAAATACTAGCAGATTCTTGAGTCTCTTACTAATTACTTCAAGGGAATCTTTGTTAGGCATAAGAAGCTCTTGTTAAAGTTGGATTGGGGCAAACTTTACCCCTCTAATCTTCCTTAGCTATGTGAGCTGGATGCTCCTTTCTCCCTTGATGAAATCAAAGAGGCCATTTTTAACTTTCCCCAAGACAAAAGTTTTGGGCCGGATGGATTTTCCTTAATCTTCTTTCAAAAATTTTGGGACCATGTTGTGCCTGATGTCTTTTCCCTGTTCCATCAACTCTTTGAGAACAATGTGGATCTTTCCCGGCTAAACTACGTCTATTTCTGTCTTATTCTTAAAAGTGATGCAACGAGTTGCCCCTCTGATTTTTGTCCAATTAGTCTGATTCACTCTTAAATTAAAATTATTTCAAAGGTGCTCGTAAGACGATTGCAACCTTTTATGAATCAGCTTGTGTCCTGTTCAATCTGCTTTCATCAAAGGTAGATCTATTCTTGATAATATTTTTTATGCTCATAAAATTATTCATCGGTGCAAAATGAAGAAAACTCTGGGTGCCTTATATAAGTTTGATTTCTCTAAAGCTTTTAATAATCTGAATTTGGAATATCTTATAGATCTCTTATCTCATTATTGCTTCCCTCCTAAATGGTGTGACTGAATTCATAACATTCTCTCATCCTCTAAGGCTGCGGTGTGTGCCAATGATGATCATGGTGAGTGGATATGTTGCAAAAGAGAATTTGATAAGGTGATCCTCTATCATCTTACCTTTTCTTTTTGGCTGTGGACCCTCTTTCTAAGCTCTTATTAAATGCCAAGTTGGCTAAAATTTTTTATGGCCTTGAAGAAAGTGAAATACTTCAATATGCTAATGACACTTTGATTTTTGCTCATGATGATAAAAGATCGTTTGTTGCCTTAAAGTTTATTCTCTACTCCTTTGAGCTCCTTTTTGATCTCTCCATTAACTATTCCAAAAGCTTGGTGGTGCCTATTGGTCTTGATAGATCATGGGGGGCGGTTTTTGCTTCTTGGCTAAACTATAAAGCCCTATCTTTGCCTTTTAAGTATCTTGGGCTCCCTTTTAAAGTGGGCAAACTTAGGAAATCAAATTGGCTTCCCCTTATTCACACTATTGAAGCTCGTTTGACCTCTTGGAAGGAGAAGGTCTTGTCCTTTGGTGGCAGATTAACATTAGTCAATTTTGTCCTTTCTTCGATCCCTACTTATTTTCTCCCTCTATTTAAACTACCACCTGGGTGTGTAATCAAATAAACAAGATTAAAAGGTGCTTCCTTTGGACTGGTTCGGATATAGCCTCTAGCTGTGTTTGTAAGATTAATTAGAAGAAAATATGTCTTCCGAAAGATGAGGGAGGTCTTGGTGTCAAAGATCTCAAAATTTTCAATGTCTCTCTACTTGTTAGGTGGGGCTGGCGATTCTTCTAATAAGGGTATTTGGAGAAAGTCCCTTAATAACTTTTACTTTAAGAAGTTTAAGCTCTCTCCTTGCTGGAAATCAGAAAAATTAGGCTCTAGACTATGGAAGGATATTGTTTCCTCTCTTCCTCCTTTCTGGAACAAATATGGATATCATGTGGGGAATGGGGAATCAACCTCATTTTGGCTGGATCTCTGGCTTGGAAATACTCCTTTCAAATAGCTATTTCCCAATCTTTATAAAGCTTACAGATCTAAACTTTCAAATGTTAAAAGTTTTTTTAATCAGAATGATGGGATTTAGAGAATCCCTTTTTCCAGTCTTTCATCTGAATTGGCAGCCCAGAAGAGTCTCTTTTATATTTGCTTCAAAGTCATGCTCTTACTTTTGAGCCGGATAAGCTCTTTTGGTTTGCAAATTCTAAAGGCACACTCTTTGTTTCTTCAATATATTCTTTCCAAATTAGCAGAGGTGTTAAGTGGTCTCTTGCTAAAGTTGTTTAGAAATCTCGCACTCCTTCTAAGAACAAAAGTTTTCTTTGGCTCACTCTATTAAACAAACTCAATACTAAAGCAGTCTTATTTGCAAAGCTGGGTATTTACTTGGGAAAATGTGGTTTATGTGATGGGGTCCTGAAACTAGGGATCATTTATTTCTCTCTTGTCCTTGTGCTGTCTCTATTTGGGATGTCATCTGCTCTAAGCTCTCAGTTTGACTTCCGTCCTATAATCTATTTGATTTTTTCTTTATTTGGATTAAGAGATGCTTTCATGGTTTATCTCGTTCTGCCATTACATGCCTGATGGCTGCTGTCTGCTGGTCTATTTAGACTGAGCAAAATGCTTGCATTTTTCTCCAAAAATTTGGATCTCCTTAGGATGTTATTGCCAAAGCTCTCTCTCTCACTACAGAATGGTCCATCCTTGCTTCCTTCAAGGAGCTAGCTGGCTTCTCTCGGATGTGGGCTGATTTTGGTGCCTTATATAACAACTAACTACATTTTTCTAGTTCTCTATGCCGGTGGAGACAATAATGAAATATTTGGGTTGATTGCTTGTGATTACTCATTTGATTCAAGTTTTCGGAGTCCCCACTACTGGTTTCATTTGGCTGCTATAAGGTTGTTTCGTTATTTGGCTGTTTGCTATTGTCTGAGGACTGATCGGGTTGGTTTATTTTTTGGCCGTTTGGTGTTTCTTTGGTTTGCTGCTGGCAACGATAATAATAAAGTTTGCATTCTTTTTGAGTCTCCCCTGTTTCTTCTGTCCCTGATTTTCCGATGCACCTGGTGACAATCTTCTTTGCTGCTGTGCGTCGGTTTTGATAGAGACGATGATAAAGGATTTCTCTCCTACGAGGCTTCTTCTATGATAGCTCTGCTACTTCTGAGTCTCTCTACCTCTCCTCGGTATTTGGATCCTTTTCTGAATCTCTTAGGAGCATCTGCTGAGTCCCTAGAGAATAGTCAAATTACCTCCTGCAAGGCACCTACAGAAGTGCTTCTGATGATATATATAGGCGGTTTCATCTTCTTCCCTCTGATTTCTTTACTTCTTTCTTTACCTTTTCAGAGACAGAGGGCATTGTTAATTGGAAAAAGAATCCAATTGTAATTGTGACATCTTTTCTCTTGTAATCTCTATTTGTACAGTTTTTTTATTTTATTTTGAATAAAATTTGGTGGCTCTGTGTTCATGCACAGAGTTCTCCTATTTCGTCAAAAAATGTTCTCACAGCCCTTAAATATGAGTAGCCATCAAAAATAAATCCTCTGCAGCTATACACAATTTCATTGGGTTGTTCTCAGACACTTTTACAGTGGAATTGAGGTCTAGCGAGGTAATTGCACATATTCGTGTGGTAAGCATGGTCTGTTCTGTTGAAGTACAGCTTTTTCATTCACTGCATTGGCACCTGTTATTTTAAGCAGCTGCAGTTACCAGAGACCCACCGAGATGTTGATACGTACATTGGAGGAATCCATTTGCACCAATGTGAAAGAGCGAATCCAGAAACAAGTGTATATTGTTTAGAGAGACAACCTTAGAAAAGAACAATAAGTAACATGCATGGTTTTTAATAGGAAAAGAGATTTCCTGCTTGTGTCTATTGCATTATTTTTTCTAGAATTAAAAAAAAAAATGATATGAGCTGTTCTTGCTTTTTATATTAGAAGAATACCGTATGGAAATGTATAAAAGGAGATTTTTTTTCTTTTGTTTCCACTTGTATATGTACAAATTATGAGAATAGATTGTCTTGTTGATAATGTTAGAATCACAAAATGGCAAAAGGTTAATAGGTTTTTTCTGTTCTGTTATTTTCATCTCAGCTTCAATATGAACTTGATGTTCTTTATTTCCTTCATGAAGACTTGAATATGCTATTTGAGATGAACACTGGTTGACAACGCTTCTGCATGTTAGCTGTTTATACTTTGTTTTTGTTGCGCAAAATGTAGAAAATGTTCAACAGAATACCTTGGATTTGGTTAGCTTGAATCAAGTTTATATCATGCTTATACACCATCCTTTAGATATATTTTCCTGTTCCCTTGAGAATAGGTGAAATACATAACTATGCTGCAACGGAAATTTCCTCTGCTATAAGCCTCACGTTGTTTCCCATCTAGAGCAGCATCTGATGCCTGGTGCAGAAGTGCAGCTACCAGTATCACGTTAATTGCATAGAATACTCCTTTCAAGTAGATTCTATACAAGATAAATAGTGACATTATACTCATTGATTCACTGTTATATTACCATAAGAATCATTGCTGTTAATATCCAGTCTGTTATTGCCGCCTCCACCATGGGATGTAAGCTTCTATAAATTTCTAATTAATGCGTTTTAATTCTCAGGTCGGGAGAAGTTTGTCGAAAACGGTGGAACCAAATGATCCGTCACATTGGTGGGCACCGGGAAAAGCCATTCATCGAGCAACTGGAAGTGCTCCGCGGACGCTATTGCCCAGATATGCTTGAATACAGAAAATAACGGCAAGTACTTTTGTTCTTTCTTTTCCATTGGTGTATAAGTTTTGCTAGGATTATGGTGCATGGTCCAAGTTGAGAGACTCGATCGAATATTTTTTGTAACTGTAATACTGGAAGCTAATTCAACAGCAAGAAGAAATGACCGTGGTTTAGTTTGAAGGATGGTGCATATTGATGTCAATTCTGGTGCATATGCAAGTATATGGAATAATTAGTGCTGGGTACTGATGTTGTTTTTTTGTTTGTGTCTATAAAATTAACAAAAACAGCATTTGCACGGTTCCTTTTTTTTTTTTTTTTTTTTTTCACTTTCGCGAAGATTGTTTCTGCCAAAAGCTCTCGAGGTTTACAGAGTTTTGGTAATAAGGTTTTCTTACAGTTTAAAAAATAAAAAGTCTCATGGTACGTATCTGTTCCGTTTAGTTCAATTCTTTTAGATTTTCGAAAAAGAAAACTAAAAAACAAAAGCAAAGCGAGATGGGTCTCAAATATATTATTTGGCATTCATCGTTGCCTTCTAGCTTTTTTTGCCCTTTTTGGTAAGAGGGTTGAGCGTAATGAATTTTCCCTTTGTGTGCGTAAACAAACCAAGCCTTGGCTCAAGCTCGGCTCATTTTGTAATTGAGCCGTGCTCGAGTCAGCTATTTAATCTCGAACCGAAAATGTCACATTTGAAAGATGATGCAAGGAATAATTTGGATTTATTTGTTCAAGCACACCTCATGCCGAGTTAGATATGAGCTTCTCCAAGGCCTCAAGTAGATTTATGTGGCACTAGCATTGGCATTTCTAGTTATCAAAACCAAAATATAGGTTATATAACACCCGAGCTATCGTTTTTTCAGCTACGTCCCGAGCTTAAACCAACTCATTCACTCTCATGCTGAACTTGCAGATATTCATGAGGAGCTTGTTTAGGTGACTTGGTCGGATTATAAGGTACCCAAAGCTTTCCTACAAGTGCTCCCATGTTTCTCCAACAACATGCCTAGAAAGAATGTAAACTATTGCATGGGGGTCAAAATGCCAAGTCAACCATGGTGTCCTAGAAAGGGTATATAGGCTCATATTTATCCAGAGATATTAAACAGGAGTCAAAATACCTACTCCATGAAAATTTGGCATAAACAGGTTTGGATCATGAATAGGTCAATCCACCTTAAGTCATTGATTAAACAGGATAGGCTTAGGTTTAGAGTATGTGCTTATTTAATTATTTTAATAGTTACTGTCACGCCCCAAATCTGGAACATAACACGGCCATACTATCGAGGGATGGAACCCACGATAACACGAAGCCAATCCATCATAATCATCTAAAATCCGTCAAATAAAAAAATTCAATTCTATTATTCATCATATAATCGAACCAATATAAGTTCAGAGCATCTAAATCCAAAAGCAAGTACTAACCCGAATCTCAACATTCATAAATAACTACAAATTCATGATTATAAAATAAATTAAACTTCTGCTGCCAAATTTTCAAGTTTACTATGCCAATCTTCAAGCTTGGATTTCTTTTGCCGATCCTAACCTTATTTCTCTGTTCAAACAAAAAGAAAATAAAAAGAATATGAGCTACACTAGCCCAGTAAGTAGAACTTGCACTTCCTTATCGGATCAAACATAAGTTTTTCATGATAATGCAATATTTAGAAAATAAGAGATAATACAAAATAAAGTATTTCATAGAGCATATAACAAAACAAGTTATAAACTCATCATGCATGCATAAATCATGTATATTTCACAATCATGAATCATTTTCATCATATATTCATATCATGTTTCAAAATATTGCTCACAGATATTCGTGCTAAGGTCATTATTATACCCGTGACAGGGTCATGTTTCTTAATCGACAGAGTTCTTAATTCATGTGCCAACTTTATACCCGCTGGCAGGGCCATGTTTCGTGTGGATGTTAGCTCCGGATGTCGACCTTCCCGAAGGGATTCATTCATAGCCATCTGAGAGCCTTTGAAATTATTATATCTTTTTCTTAAAGCATACATATACATAGATGGAAAAATAATGAAATTCATGCTTCATAATCATGCTATTTTCATAAGACATATTCATGAAATCAATGCTCATAATAAAACATACTTTTTCATATCACATATGCCGATCTTTATTTTATGAAAAATTATGATTTCATCAATAGCAATTCTTTTCATAAAAACATGATCATTTAAAAATAAATAAGGAGCATAAAATCTACTTACCTCGTTCATCTTAGATCTTCAGACTTTATTAAAAGAATCAGCTAATCCTATTTAAAATATTAAATCATCATCAATTTCTATTCCATAAATATAATAATATTAAATCATAAGGAAAGAGGACTGTTGTCCGGATGTGTTGGACCATCCAGATACCCGGGCAATTCAGGATCTCTTATCTGAGGGTCAGATTCAAGTGACTTGATCAAGAAATCATGAAGCACGGATCGAATTAAAGTCAAGATTAATCAATAGGGTTCTTTAATAATAAATTTGAAAGATCTTTGATATGATCGATGAGGTTGACATACAGCACGGATATCAAAGTAATTTCAGATCATCTTGTTAGAGTCAATATGAATCCCTAAAAGATGAAGGCATGACTCGATACAGGATCCATAGATCTTTTTTAGAGAGAGAAAGTTGGTCATGAGAGAAAAAGTAGAGAGAAAAAGTGGAGAGAGAATCTTCGTATCCTTCAAAAGTGGCAATCATGATTGAGATCATCAGAGGTTATATCAGGGTGACTTAATATTGATTAACCATGATCGATGTTATCAATTTTGAAGAAGGATCGGATCAGGATCTAATCTACTGCATGAATTTCGGAGCAGTCTCAGATCATCATATTTTCATCTCAAGTTTATCTTAGGATCTATGATGCAATCAGAGAGAGAATGACCCTAGAGAGACGAAATCCATAAAAAGAGATAAAAGGCCTAGAGAGAGAAAATAGAGAGAAAATCTAGAGAGAAAAAATGGAAAGAGAATGTAGAGAGAGAAAGTCCAATTCTAGAGAGAGAAAAAATTAAGAGAGAGATGAGAAAAACTTTCTCTCACATATATTTTTTATTATTATATTTTTTTTTCTTTTTTTTTCTTTTTTTTTCTTTTTAGAGAGAGACAATAGAGAGAGAGAAAGAGAGAGAAGAGAGAGAAAGAGGGAGAAAGAGGGGAGAGAGAGAATTTTTCTCTTTTCTTATTATTATTTATTATTATTATTATTATTATTATTATTTTATTATTTTTCTATTTTGCATTTTCTTTTCTTTTTCTTTTTCCTTTTTCTTTTTTCTTTTTCTTTTCTTTTTCTGTTTCCTTCTTCCCGGGCTTCCATTGGGCCGAAACAGGGGACCTAGAGGTCCCCGTGCCTTGACCGGCCAATCACGGCCATTCCCCGTCCGACGGCAAGGGCGGCCTTCCCCCGAGTTCGGAAGGCCCGTACCGGCGGTCGGTGGTAACCGTCGGTGCCGGAAATCGGAGAAAAGAAGAGGCTGGACAGGGGGTTCTCTTTTCCAACAAAATTTGGCGACACTCGTCGCCGGCAATCGTGCCCACAGGCACGAGGAAAGAAGGGAGAGAAGAGGGGAAGAGGAAGGAGGTCTTACCACAACCTCCGATGACCCCCACCGGCGTGAAATCACGGCGAGCATAGGTCGAAGCGCCGCGGCTTCAATCGAAAAAATCAGAGAAAAACTCCGGCGATCGTCGGTGGCTGATGGATCTACACTTAGAGGAGAGGAGGGGGGTTCTTATGGAGCTCGTCCTAGGATCTTTTAATGGCCCTAGGACTCCGATTCTTGATCGAAATCGGGGAAGAGGAAGACTCCGTCGGGAGTCTTCCTCCCTGCTCTTTTTTTTTTTTTGTTTACTGGGCTTAGTGGGCCGGGTTATCACATTCTACCCTCCTTAAAAAAAATTTCATCCTCGAAATTTATCGTACCTTCATTTTTAAATAAGTGTGGATATCTCATCTTCATATCATCTTCAAGCTCCCAAGTAGCCTCTCTCTCTTCATGATTACTCCAATAAATCTTTACGTATGGAATGATACGCCATCTTAGAACTTGCTCTTTTCGATCAATAATTCAGAAGAAAAATTCTTCATAGGTTAGATCTTCATGAACTTGCAATGGCTCATACTTTATCACACTGTTTGGATCAGGTACAAACTTTCTTAGTGGTGAAATATGAAAGACATTGTGCACTTTAGATAATTCTGGTGGTAAAGCTAGGTCATAAGCAACATCTCCTACTCGGCTCAAAATTTCAAAAGGTCTAATAAATCGTGGACTCAGCTTGCCATGTCTCCCAAACCTCATGACACTTTTTGTAGGTGATACTTTTAGTAAATTATGATCACCAAAGTGAAATTCCAATTCTCTTCTTTTTCTATCTGTCCAACTCTTCTGTCTATCCTATGCTGCTTTGAGTCTTTCCTTGATCAGATAGATTTTCTCTCTAGCATCTATCTATTATCAGTAAAATCCTTCCTTATTTACAACTAACGTATTTCATAATATCTTTTGATTTAAAGGATTAACATTTCTAATCAATTCAGATCATCACGCTTTTGCTGCGTACTCTGATCTCAACTTACCAAATTATCTAAGTTTATCAAAAAAAAAAAAATCTTTGTATATTAAATCAACCAAAGATAGATTCAACTTTCAGATTTCAAATACAATTTAGGATAAAATTTAAGATTTCCTTGTCATTACTATCTCTTAGGCATAGTACATCAAAATTAAATTTTCATCCACCTTCTATGTTTGAACTTATTACATAAGCTTCACCACTCCTCAAGAATCCAATATGTCTAGAATTAATTTGAGTTAACCTTCGATTTACCTTACAATCATTTAGACAACTTCCAAACCAACTTTTCTTTACAAAAAAAAATTAACATTAAAATCAGCAAAGTTATCATGTCCTTTATCCATATAGGTTTAGCATTCCAATGTCATTGAATATATCGAACATAATATATCAATACCTCCTACTTCATTCTAGAGTCAGCACTTCTCGTACTCAGATCAACCTTGCTAATTGAAATCTATGATATAACTCGTCAATTCTATTATAGACATCATATGCCACTTATGCATAAATTTCATCATAATACCTATTGATTCGAAATCAAATTATTGAATCCTTTCTTTTATATCTATTATGTTCCTCATGATCTTAGCCTCAAGTTCGCATATCACTAAAGTCACAATCCCGAATAATGATAACCTTAAGTTCAAATACCACTTAAGTCATATTCTCTAGTGATCATAATCTAAACTTTATATCATTCTATCACGTCCTTAATGATCATAATCTTAAACTCTGATATTATCCATTATACTCCACTCGATTACATCCTATTGATCATACATAAAATTTTGATATCACTTTATAATCTCAATGATCTTAAACCTAAGATCTGATATTATTCTATCATATCCTAATCATTTATATCATTTATATCATAATTCTCAATGATTATAACCTAAGCTCTGATACCATAAAATGCCACGCCCCAAATCCGGGACATAACACGGCCATGCTACCGAGGGATGGAACCCATGATAACACGAAGCCAATCCATCATAATCATCTAAAATCCGTCAAATAAAAAGATTCAATTCTATTATTTATCATATAATCGAACCAATATGAATTCAGAGCATCTAAATCCAAAAGCAAGTACTAACCCGAATCTCAACATTCATAAATAACTACAAATTCATGATTATAAAATAAATTAAACTTCTGCTGTCAAATTTTTAAGTTTGCTATGCCGATCTTCAAGCTTGGATTCTTTTTGCCGATCCTAACCTTATTTCTCTGTTCAAACAAAAAGAAAATAAAAAGAATATGAGCTACACTAGCCCAGTAAGTAGAACTTGCACTTCCTTATCGGATCAAACATAAGTTTTTCATGATAATGCAATATTTAGAAAATAACAGATAATACAAAATAAAGCATTTCATAGAGCATATAACAAAACAAGTTATAAACTCATCATGCTTTTATAAATCATGTATATTTCACAATCATGAATCATTTTCATCATGTATTCATGTCATGTTTCAAAATATTGTTCACAGATATTCATGCTAAGGTCACTATTATACCCGTGACAGAGCCATATTTCTTAATCGACAGAGTTCTTAATTCATGTGCCAACTTTATACCCGCTAGCAGGGCCATGTTTTGTGTGGATGTTAGCTCCGGATGCCGACCTTCCCGAAGGGATTCATTCATAGCCATCTGAGAGCCTTTGAAATCATTATATCTTTTTCTTAAAGCATACATATACATAGATGGAAAAACAATGAAATTCATGCTTCATAATCATGCTATTTTCATAAGACATATTCATGAAATCAATGCTCATAATAAAATATGCTTTTTCATATTACATATGCCGATCCTTATTTTATGAAAAATTATGATTTCATCAATAGCAATTCTTTTCATAAAAACATGATCATTTAAAAATAAATAAGGAGCATAAGATCTACTTACCTCGTTTATCTTAGATCTTCAGACTTTATTAAAAGAATCAGCTAATCCTATTTAAAATATCAAATCATCATCAATTTTTATTCCATAAATATAATAAAATTAAATCATAAGGAAAGAGGACTGTTGTCCGAATGTGTTGGACCATCCAGATATCCGGACAATTCAGGATCTCTTATCTGAGGGTCAGATTCAAGTGACTTGATCAAGAAATCATGAAACACAGATCAAATTAAAGTTAAGATCAATCAATAGGATTCTTTAATAATAAATTTTTAGATCTTTGATACGATCAGATGAGGTTGACATACAGCACGGATATCAAAGCAATTTCGGATCATCTTGTTAGAGTCAATATGAACCCCTAAAAGATGAAGGCATGACTCGATACAGGATCCATAGATCTTTTTTAGAGAAAGAAAGTTGGTCATGAGAGAAAAAGTAGAGAGAGAAAGTGGAGAGAGAATCTTCGTATCCTTCAAAAGTGGCAATCATGATTGAGATCATCAGAGGTTATATCAGGGTGACTTAATATTGATTAACCATGATCGATGTTATCAATTTTGAAGAAGGATCGGATCAGGATCTAATCTACTGCACGAATTTCGGAGCAGTCTCAGATCATCATATTTTCATCTCAAGTTTATCTTAGGATCTATGATGCAATCAGAGAGAGAATGACCCTAGAGAGACGAAATCCATAAAAAGAGATAAAAGGTCTAGAGAGAGAAAATAAGGAGAAAATCTAAAGAGAGAAAATGGAGAGAGAATATAGAGAGAGAAAGTCCAATTTTAGAGAGAGAAAGACTTAAGAGAGAGATGAGAAAAACTTTCTCTCACATGTATTTTTTATTATTATATTTTTCTTTTCTTTTCTTTTTTTTTTTCTTTTTAGAGAGAGACAATAGAGAGAGAAAGAGAGAGACGAGAGAGAAAGAGGGAGAAAGGGGGAGAGAGAAAAATTTTCTCTTTTCTTATTATTATTTATTATTATTATTATTATTATTTTATTTTATTTTATTATTTTTCTATTTTGTATTTTCTTTTCTTTTCTTTTTCTTTTTCCTTTTTCTTTTCTTTTTCCTTTTTCTTTTCTTTTTCTTTTTCCTTCTTCCCGGGCTTCCATTGGGCCGAAACAGGGGACCTAGAGGTCCCCGTGCCTTGACCGACCAATCACGGCCATTCCCCGTCCGACGGTGGCCGGCGGCAAGAACGGCCTTCCTCCGAGTTCGGAGGGCCCGTACCGACGGTCGGTGGTGACCGTCGGTGCCGAAAATCAGAGAAAAGAAGAGGCCGGACAGGGGGTTCTCTTTTCCAATAAAATCCGGCGACACCCGTCGCCGGCAATCATGCCCACAGGCACGGGAAAAGAAGGGAGAGAAGAGGGGAAGAAGAAGGAGGTCTTACCACAACCTCCGATGACCCCCACCGGCGTGAAATCACGGCGAGCACAGGTCGAAGCGCCGCGGCTTCAATCGAAAAAATCGAAGAAAAACTCCGGCGATCGTCGGTGGCTGATGGATCTACACTTAGAGGCGAGGAGGGGGGTTCTTATAGA